>NW_027331924.1:7294994-7393954 GCF_048418815.1 Hemitrygon akajei
CACCATGGGAAACAACTTTGCCACATCCACTCTGTCCATGCTTTTTAACATTCGAAATGTTTCTGTGAGTTTTCTCCTCATTCTTCTAAACTGCAGGGAGTACAGTCCAAGAGCGGTCAAATGTTCCTCATATGTTAACCCTCTCATTCCTGGAATCTTTCTAGTGAATCTTCTCTGAACCCTCTCTAATGTCAGAACATCCTTTCTTAAATAAGGAGCCCAAAACTGCACACAGTAGTCCAAGTGAGGTCTTACCAGTTCCTTATTTAGCCTCAACATCACATCCCTGCTCCTATACTCTATTCCTCTAGAAATGAATGCCAACATTGCATTCGCCTTCTTCACCACCGACTCAACCTGGAGGTTAACCTTCAGGGTATCCTGCACGAGAACTCCCAAGTCCCGTTGCATCTCAGAACTTTGAATTCTCTCCCCATTTAAATAATAGTCTGCACGTTTATTTCTTCTACCAACGTGCATGATCATACACTTTTCAACATTGTATTTCATTTGCCACTTCTTTGACCATTCTCCTAATCTATCCAAGACTCACTGCAGACTCTCTGTTTCCTCAACATTACCATCCCCTCCACCTATCTTTGCATCATCAGCAAACTTAGCCGCAAAGCCATCTATTCCCTCATCCAAATCATTGATATACAACGTAAAAAGAAGTGGCCCCAATACGGACCCCTGTGGAACACCACTGGTAACTGGCAGACAATCAGAATGGGATCCTTTATTCCCACTCTCTGTTTCCTACCAATCACCCAAAGCTCTATCGACATACGTAACTTTCCGGTAATTCCATGGGCTCTTATCTTGTTTAGCGGCCTCATGTCTGGCACCTTGTCAAAACCCTTCTGAAAATCCAAATACACAACTTCCACTGCATCTCCCTTGTCTATCCTACTTGTAATCTCCTCAAAAATTTCAATGGGTTTGTCAGGCAGGATTTTCCTTTAAGGAAACCATGCTGAGTTTGGCCTATCTTGTCATATTCCTCCAGATACTCCGTAACCTCATCCTTGACAATTGACTCCAACAACTTCTCAACCACCGATGTCTGGCTAACAGGTCTATAATTTACTTTTTGGTTCCTTGCCCCTTTCTTAAATACCAGAGTGGCATTTACAATCTTCCACTCCTCCGGAACCATGCCGGAGTCTATTGACTTTTGAAAGATCATTGCTAATGCCTCTGCGATCTCCACAGCTACTTCCTTCAAAACACAAGGGTGCATTCCATCTGGTGCTGGAGATTTATCTACCCTTAGATTATTCAGCTTCCTGAGTACTTTCTCTGTCGTAATTGTGACTGCGCACACTTCTCCTCCCTGACACCCTTGAGTGTCCGGTATACTGCTGATATCTTCCTCAGTGAGGAAAGGTGGAAATACTCGTTCAGTTCCTCAGCCATCTCCTTATCTCCCATTACAATTTCTCCAGCATTATTTTCTGTCAGTTCTATATCCACTCTCACCTGTTTTTTTTTACTCTTTATGTACTTGAAAAAGCTTTTAGTATCTTATTTGATATTATTTGCTAGCTTCCTTTCATAGTTCATCTTTTCCCTCTTAATAGCCTTCTTAGTTTCCTTTTGTAGGCTTTTAAAAACTTCCCAATCCTCTGTCTTCCCACTAATTTTTGCTTCCTTGAATGCCCTCTCCTTTGCTTTTACTTTGGCTTTCACTTCTCTTGTCAGCCACGGTCGCATCCTTTTTCCATTCGAAAATTTCTTCTTTTTTGGAATATAGCCGTCTTGCACATTCCTCACTTCTCGCATAAACTCCAGCCACTGCTGCTCTGCTGTCCTCCCGCTAGTGTCCCTTTCCAGTCAAATTTGGCCAGTTCTTCTCTGGTGCCACTGTAATTTCCTTTACTCCACTGAAATACCGACACATCGGATTCGGCTTTCTCACATTTCACAGTTAACTCAATCATGTTACGATCACTGCCTCCTAACGGTTCCTTCACCTCAATCTCTCTAATCACCTCTGGGTCATTACACAATATCCAATCCAGTACCTCTGATCCCCTAGTGGGCTCAACAACAAGATGTTCTGAAAAGCCATCTCGTAGACATTCTACAAATTCTCTCTCTTGAGATCCAGTGTCGACCTGATTTTCCCAATCCACTCGCATGTTAAAATCCCCCACAATTATCATAACACTGCCCTTCTGGCAAGCCTTTTCTATTTCCTGTTGTAATTTGTAGTCCACCTCACTGCAGCTGTTAGGAGGCCTGTAGATAACTGCCATCAGGGTCCTTTTACCCCTGCGATTTCTTAGCTCAACCCAGAAAGATTCTGCACCTTCCGATCCTATGTCACCTCTTTCTAATGATTTAATATCATTTCCTACCAATAAAGCCACGCCACCCCCTCTGCCTACCTGCCTATCCTTCCGATGCACCGTGTATCCTTGGACGTTCAGCTCTCAGAGACAAGCATCCTTTAGCCACGTCTCAGTGATGGCCACAAAATTATACCTGCCAATCTGCAGCTGTATGACAAGATCATCCACCTTATTCCTTATGCTGTGTGTATTTAAGTATAACACCTTAAGTCCAGTATTTGATACTTTTTGCATTGATTGCACTGCAAGTCATCCCATTGGCTGCAAATTTGCCCCATCACCTGCCTGTCCTTCCTGGCATCTTTACTGCTCACTATCTTAGATTTATTTCTGTTTTCCCCCTCCTCCACTCTATCATTCCGGTTTCCCATACCCCTTCCAAATTAATTTAAACCCTCCCTAACAGCTCTATTAAACATTCCTGCTATGATATTGATCCACTTCGGGTTCAGGTGTAACTCGTCCTTTTTGAACAGGTAATACTTCCCCCTGAAGAGATCCCAATGATCCAATAATCTGAAGCCCTGCCCCCTGCACCAGTCTCTCAGCCACGCATTCATCTGCCTGATCCTACTATTCTTGCCCTCGCTAGCACGTGGCACAGGTAGCAATCCTGAGATTACTACCCTGGAGGTCCTGCTTCTAAGCTTCCTTCCTAACTCCTGGAAATCTCTCTTCAAGACCTCCTCCCTTTTCCTCTCTATGTCATTGGTACCAACATGTACCAAGACAGCTGGCTGCTCGCCCTCTCGCTTCAGGATATTCTGGTCCCGATCCGAGACGTCCCGTACCCTGGCACCTGGGAGGCAGCACGCCATGCGGGTATCTCTACCAGGCTCACAGAATCTCCTGTCTGTTCCCCTGACTATGGAATCCCCTATGACTTCCGCATTCGTCTTCTCCCTCCTTCCCTCCTGCACAACAGCGCCAGGCTCAGTGCCAGAGACCCGGTCACCGTGGCCGTCCCCTGTCAGGTCATCCCCCTCAACAGCATCCGAAACGATATAGTTGTTGCTGAGGGGGGCAGCCACAGGGGAGCTCTCCACTATCCGGGCATTTCCCTTCCCTCTCCTGACAGTCACCCAGTTTTCTGACCCCTGTAGCCTAGGGATGACTACCTCCCTGTAGCTCCTGTCTATCACCTCTTCATTTTCTCTAATAAGCAGTATTTCATCAAGCTGCAGCTCCAGATCCCTAACACGGTCTCCGAGGAGCTGAATCTCGGTTCACCTGGTGCAGATGTGGCTATCAGGGAGGCTGGAGGTCTCCCAGGATTCCCACATCTGACACCCTGAACAAAGCACTAACCCTGCAGACATGCTACCTAATTCTACAGGAATGAAACAAAGAAAGATAGGTCTACTCACCCACTTATTTCGCGAAGCACACAAACTTTTTAAACTGTTGGCTAATGTGCCCTGCTGTTCCCCCGTCCGTCCGGGCCGATTTGCCAAGGGGAGAAAAAGAGTCGATGCCTCGCTCTCGCCTCTTCCCGTTACCGCCTAAGCCCGTTGAGCCAAAGCCCTACACTCTGCTGCCACCCACTCCGCTGCCCGCTGTATAGGGTGGTCATCTTTTTAAACTCTCCGCGCTGTCCTGCGCAGTCTCGCCGTTCTTGTACGCGAAGTTTTTTTTAAAAAACTGCCTTCCTTCAGAATTTAGCTCCCACGCCGCCCTTCTTGTCCCAATCTAAAAAAACACTTTCAGTCCTGTATTAATCAGCCTGTTCCACACTGTCCACATGAAATTCAGCAAGGCCTTTGATGTCGATGATAGACCACACTTGGAGCATTGTCTGCATTTCCGGTTCCCGAATATGGGGAGGATGTCATTACACTGGACAGGAGGCTTCAGGAGGATGTTACCAGGACTGGGGGCTTGGGTTAAAAGCAGAGAGTGGATAAGCTTGGGCTATTCAGCTGTAGTGTCGGATGTTCAGGTATGACCCCTTATTGAGGTAAATAATTGATAAGGAGCTTAAATAAAGTTTCTTTTTCCAAGAAATGGGAGTACAGAACCAGAGGCCTCAGATTGAAAGTGAGACAGGAAATTTTTCTGAGTGGTCTATCGGGTAACATTCTCATAGAGAGGGAGGTTGGTAAATGGAATTTGCCCTCAGGCGCTGTAGAAACAGGTAAAAATAAAATATTTTAAAATAAATTTGGGCAGGTACACAGATGGGAAATGGTTAGAGGGATGGGGGGGGGGGCAAACACACACAAATGGGCCATGCTCAAGAAGACATCTTAGTCTTGCAGATTGATGAAGTCGGCCGTCAGTTCAACATCCATCAAACCCTCCCAGATCATCCTCCTGAGGAATCTCACCCCGGAGTCTGTCTGTGAAGTGTTGATGTGACGTCACGTCAGAGGGCAGCTCAGTGCCACAGAACAGACAGACTGGGTAAGGACGGCAGATTTCAATCCTAAATGGGAATTTGTGCCTATTTCTGTGGCCGTGTGTCACACTCTGATAATATATCCGTGTGTGTGTGTGTGTGTGTGTGTGTGTGTGTGTGTGTGTGTGTGTGTGTGTGTGTGTGTGTGTGTGTGTGTGTGTGTGTGTGTGGATGAATTGTGGTAAATATCCGTGTGGTGTGGTGAGTATACATTTTGAAGGAGAGTGTGCACATTGAACAATTTGTATGTTACAGTGTGTCATCACATGTCTGGTGTGTTGAGTTGTTTAAATGAATAAATGACTGTCTCTGAAGAGATTGGTTTCCAGGTTACTGAGGGAAATAACAAGGTACATTGCTGAGGCTCTGACTACAATCTGCCAATCCTTCCTGTGTATGTGTGTGAGGGAGCTTTGCCAGGCCGGTTATGCTGTGTGTGCTTCTCCCGAGATGAAATCTTGACCCATGTCAATGCTTGTTGGTGTGTCCGAGCTCATTCTCACAATGCTTCAATGTAGTGGCCTGATCACCATAAGACATAGGAGCAGAATTAGACCATTTGCCTATCGAGTCTGCTCCGCCATTCAATCATGGCTGATCCTTTTTTACCTCCTCAGCCCCGCTCCCTGGCCTTCTCCCCGTAACCTTTGATGCTGTGTCCAATCCAGAACCTATCAAGCTCTGCCTTAAATACAACAAGTTCCACAAATTCACCAGCTGCTGGCTCAAATTTCTCCGCATCTGTTTTAAATAGACACCCCTCTGTCTTGAGGCTGTGCCCTCTTGTCCTAAACTCCACCACCATGGGAAACATCCTTTCCACATCTACTCTGTCTGGGCCTTTCAACATTCGAAAGGTTTCAATGAGATCCCCCCTCATCTTTCTAAATTCCAGCGAGTACAGACACAGAGATATCAAACGTTCCTCGTATGATAACCATTTCATTCCTGGAATCATCCTTATGAAATGAACCTTCTGCAATGCCAGCACATCTTTTCTTAGATGAGGAGCCCAAAACTGTTCACAATACTCAAGGTGAGGCTTCACCACTGCCTTATAAAGCCTCAGCATCACATCCCTGCTCTTGGATTGAATGCTATTCTAAACCACAGATTAAAATCCAGGAGCAACAGGCTCCGGGACAGCTTCTTCAACCAGGCCATCAGACTGATTAACTCATGTGGACACAACTGTATTTCTATGTTATATTAACCAGCCTGTTGTACATATTATTTATTGTAAATTACTATCAGTTGCACATTGCACATTTAGATGGAGATGTAACATAAAGAATTTTAATCCTCAGGTATATGAAGGATGTAAGTAATAAAGTCAATTCAATTCAAATCTATTTCTTGTTTATTTTTTTCATCCCAATCATTCTTTCAGTTCCTCTCTGTAGATATTTAAAAGCTTCCCAAACCTCTGTCTTCCTGCTAATTTTTGTTTTGTTGTATGCCCTCTCTTTTGCCTTTACATTAACCTGTCTTCCCTTGTCAGCCACAGTTTTACTATTTTGCCATTTGAGTATTTATTTATTTTTGGAATACATCTATCCTTCACCTTCCTCATTTTCCCAGAAACTGACGCCATTTCTGCTCTGCTCTCATCCCTGCCAGCATCTCCTTCCAATTTGCTTTGGTCAACTCCTCTCTCAGACCACTGTAATTTCTTTCACTCCTCTGAAATGCTACAATGTCAGGCTTTACTTTCTCCTTCTCAGATTTCAAGTTGAACTCAGTCATGTTGTGAGTACTGCCTCCTAAGGTTTCTTTTAACTACTCACCTCTGGTTCAATACATAACACCCAATCCAACAACAAACTGCTCTAGAAACCCATCACATTGCATTCAACAAACTCACTCTCTTGAGATCCTTTACCAACCTGATTTTCCCAATTGACCTGCATGTTGAAATCTCCCATGATTATCATAACATTATCCTTTTCATCAGCCTTTTCTATTTCCAGTTGTAATCTGTGGGCCTCAAGCAACTGACTGTTGGGAGCCCTGTATATGACAGCTGTCAGAGTCATTTTTACTTTTGCAGTTCCTTACCTCAACCCACAAGATTCAACATCTTCCAATCCTATGTCACATCTTGCTGCTGATTTACCAGCAGAGCCACACCACCCCATCGGCCTTCCTTCCTTCCTCCGATATATTGTGTAACCGTGAACATTCAGCTCCCAACTACAACCATCCTTCAGCCACGTTTCCGTGATGGCCACAACATCATTCCTGACAATCTGTAATCGAGCAACAAGATCATCCACCTTATTTCTCGTACTCCATGCATTGAGATATAACAGTTTGTGTACTGTATCTGCTACCCTTTTTAATTCTGCATCCCTAATGCACTGATACTCACCCTGCTGGCTGCAATTTTCTCCTCTCATATGTCCGCCCTATCTGACAGTCTGACTGCACGCTATCTTTGCATTTTTACCATCAGTCCTATCCCTTCACTCCAGTTCCAACCGCCCCCCCCCCCACCAAATTAGTTTAAATCCTACCCAATAGCTTTATGAAACCTCTCTCACTGAGAATATTGTTCTCCCTAGGGTCGAGGTGCGACCCATCCCTTTTGAGCAGGTCATTCCTCCACCAGAAGAGATCCCGATGATCCAAGAACCTGAATCCCTGTCCCCAGCACCATCTTCTCAGCCATGGTTTATCTGCCAAATTATCCTGTTTCTACCCTCACCAGCACGTGGCACAGGCAGCAATCCAGAAATTACAACCCTGGGGGTACTGCTTCTGAGCTTTCTACCAAGCTAGCCAGATTCTTTTCAGGACCTCTTTGCTTTGACTTCCTATGTAATTGGTCCCAAAATGCAACAAGTTATCTGGCTGTTTTCCCTCCCTCTCTAAATGCTGCAGACACGATCGGAGACATCCCTGACCCTGGCACCTAGGAGGCAACATACCATTCGGGTATCCAATTCATGTCCATACATTCTCCTGTCTGTCTCCTGACAATTGAGTCCCCTGTCACTACTGCTCCCCTCTTCTCCCTCTAACAACAGTGAGATATGCTGATCCGGAAGGGGGAAGACCTGTGTCAGTCAGAGTCTGCACTCACAGGGCACATGAAGGATATTTTCCTGACAATCCCGGTCACCACACTGATACCCGCTTTTATTCCCTACAATATCATCATGTCAGTATTAAATTCCCAGCTCCTGTGGTAGATTCAAACTCATGTCCTGGTGTGTTAGTGCAGTGTGTCTGGAATCAGGACACAGTGGTTCATCTGCCAGTCCTGTGTATTGGTTGTATTGTGACCCTGTGCTGGTGTGTTCAGGGGTCTGACATCTCCAGCTGACCATGTGACAGTGATGCCTCCCAGTCAGTGGGGCTGATGTGGAATAAACTTCAGTTCCCCTTCAGTCCATTATCACAGCCAATCCTTGCTTCAGCTTATAAATTAATTGTGTTTCATGAATAAGTAAAAATGAATCTTTGTAAGTTTTACCTCGGTTAATGGCATCAAGTGTTTCTCTCAGCACTGTGTTCGACAAATAGAAGCGATCGAATTTTTCAACCGGTAGGGCCTCATCTGTCACTGACAATCCCTGGACATGGTCACTGATTCTGTAAATGTTAAACTGCTGGTGATAAACTGGAATTTTGAAGTATTTTACAAATCCATACAGGGTTTCAGGAAAGAGCATGTCCTACCTCCTGTTTCGATGAGCTTCCTCCTGAAATAAATAAAAGCACAAATCTGATTAGACTTGGACTTAATGTCCACGTCCTGAATTTCATCCAAATCATTACAAGGTGTTGAAAATTCCCACTCCCGAAATCACTCACACACACGGACAATACAGAACCATGGGGTAAATTACATGGAAAGTTTCTGAAAGTTAGACCATTACTGAGAGGATGGAACTGACAGGAAAGACAGGACAGGCTGTGCATTTTCATCTGGATAAGAGATCAGAATGATAAAATGGAACAATTGAAGATCAGTGATGGATTTGATTGCGCGAAGGTGGAAAAAGTACCTCATTATGGCGAACACGAGAAGACACAGGTGCTTGGAAGTAGTACGGAGGAGATGTTGGGTAAGTGTTTTGGAATGGGTGGAATGAGCTGCCGGCAGCGAAGGTGGAGGTGGATGCGATAGGGTCTTTCACAAGACTCCCACACAGGTACATGGAGCTTAGAAAGATAGAGAGCTATGGGTAACTCGAGGTAATTTCTAAAGTGAGTAGATGTTCGACACAGCATTGTGGGCCAAAGAGACTGTATTGTGCTGTAGGTTTTCTTTGTTTCTATGTTTCTATTTATTGGGAGACCTTCAGTCAAAGATAAAATGCCAGGAGGTTTTTAATAAATCCCAGAAGAAATTTAGTGTGGAGAATGTGGAACTCAGTGCCACAGGTGTGGTTGAAATGGAACAGCAGAGATTGAATGTAATGGGTAGGCTGGATAAACACGTGAGGGACCAGAGAGTTCGGGGCATTGTTGCTAGGTGCGGTGAGGAGGTGGCAGGAGGCTTGTGGCCGAGGGGAAATTGATAGAAGATGGACCGAATGGCCTGCTCATGACACGAGAACGGGACACAATCCCATGTAAAACTTATCCGAAAATGTAGAGACAGTGAAAGTTTCTGTAATCTGACGGAAACCGGATATGGAGGATAAGTCTGATGTGTGGGTCACATTCTTTGTTCTCACTGATTGACAGAGAGACCCTCACACCCACCGCACCAGACACACTCGCAGCCTGTGACTGGAACTGGGAGTTAATGGGAGTTTTAGACGATATTTAATGCGGCAATTAAGGACACAATCAGCAGCTCTGTGTTATGATCAGAATAAACCATTTCAGAAAAGATTGCATTCTGTCCTGGGATGTACGGAAGATGTGGAAGTCCAGTTTTGGGACAACAACATTTGTAAATGCTGTTTGTCGGAGCAACACATCTGTTTTCTGTCTGCATTGTATTCTGTGTAATGCGTTTATTACGATAACCAGTCACGTGAGTGGGGACGTGGTAAAAGTGAAGGGAATAAGTTACGTATTCGTACTTTGTTTTGGGCTGTTTTGATCCTGGGACTGGCAGATGCCATATCTTTTGTTGACCGATTAATTGCAGTTTAATTTACGATTAATTATGCTGAAATTTCATCGCTTAAATATTGTGTGTTGCTGATAAAGGATCGAATACCTATCTCCGACATTTTAGAATGTCATTAGCGGAGTGATTGGAGGTTCGTCATGCAAGGAGAACACTCTGTGTGAGGACACCAGCAGCGGCAATTGATTTGGTAGAATTGGCCGCTGTGCTTTGTTCATTTCAAATATACCACTGTTCATTTAGTTCAATTTGACAGAAATAAATTTAAATGTAATCCCTCACCTTGAGAAACATCACACTGTCTTTTTGATCCATCTGTTCCTTTAACTTAGTGATTTCCTCCTGAATAATCCTTATATTCTCTTGAATCTTAAGAAGATTTTTCTCCATTAGATTGAGAATCCTCTTCTCTTCTTCCCTGAGATCCCTGAGTAAGCTCTGCTCTTTCTCAGTGATAATCTGGCGCAGTTCAGCAAACTGGGATGTCATGTGGGTCTGAACACTGTGTGACTGTTCCTGTCGAATGAAAGGTGAAGATTAGTTTACTGCATTGCTGTGTTGTATTTCCTTATGACATTAAGGTGACCATTCGGTCCATTGGGGTCCATACTACTTCTGAGACATTCCCGTCAACCCCTTTCCCTCACGTTTTCCTGAAACCTATTCTCACTTATTGACCCATAAACTCCCATCTGATTCACACACACCCTCCCCACCTTTGCAGGGTTAATTGTCATTAACCATTCATGCGGCATGTCCTTGGAATGTGTCTGAAACTGTCATGGTCACAGGGAGAGCATGCAAATTCCACACAGACAGCAGCAGAGGTCAGGATCGAACCCAGGTCACTGGAGCTGCGGTACTCTGCTATTCTGCATTAACTGGAGCAAAACTCGACAGTAATATCAGAAATTCCGCTCAGGAAGCCTCACCTGAACTCCGGAAATCTTCTCTTTCTGTTGTTGCTCCTTTTCCTGGAAGTCTGATTTCTTTTTTGTGAGAGAGTCTAAGGAAGATTTTAGCTGATCCTGGAAGTCAGAGAGTGAAGGAAATTGAAACAAAGATGCATCAAAAGAAACAGGTTATCAAACCCGATTATCACACAAAATGCCGGAGGAACTCAGTGAGTCAGGCAGCATCTATTCAGGGGAAATAAACAGTCGGTGTTTCGGGATGAGACACTTCATTAGGACTGGGAAGGAATGGGACAGGAGCCAGAATAAAAAGGTTGGGGATGAGAACCAGCTGACAGGTGACGGGTGAGACAACGTGAGGGGGAACGTGGGGGAGGGTGATGAAGTGAGAAACTGAGAGGGGACAGGTGGATGAGGTAAAGGGCTGGAGAAGTAGGAATCTAATACGAGCGGACAATGGAAGAAACGGGAGGAACTGGGCTGTTTGCGGCCCTGAATGGTGACGAGGGAGGAGGTTAGGAGTCAGGTGTAGCACTTGTCCCGCTTGCAGGTGTCAGTGCCAGGAGGGAGATCAGTGGGTAGGAGCGAGTGGGTAATGGAGTTATAGTACGTAATGGACAATCCTTACAGAGCGCCGAGAGTTGTGGGGAGGGGTGGGTCTGGGCTGTTGGAGGGAGAGATGTATTTGGTGGTAGAATCCCGTTGGAGATGGCGGAAGTTGCGTGGAATGATGTGTTCGATGTGAAGGCTCCTGTGGTCTCAGGCAGAAGAATGGAGGATAGAGTGAAGATCAAATTCGGCTTAGTTTTACCTTGTAGATTTTAACAGCTTCTTTAATCGGCATGAAGCGGTGCTCTCTGTGTTCCTGCGCGTCTCTACAGACCAGACAGATCAGTGTCTTGTCCGTTTCACAAAACAGCTTCAGTTCTTCCTCATGTTCCTCGCAGTGACGTTTACTTTCCTTCCCTTTCGGGTTCAGGCTTAGATTCCGAACTTTTTGTGTCAGATTTGCTAAGGCCCGATTCACCCTGAGGGTGCGGTCAGTAAACACCTCTCTACATTCCGGGCAGGAGTTTCTCTGCTCCCTTTCCCAACACCGTGTGATACAAGAGCGACAGAAGTTGTGTCCACACTCCAGTGACACCGGATCGGTGAAGAAATCCAGGCAAACGGGACAAATTGCCTCCTCGCTCAAACTCTCGACCTGTCCTTTCGAAGCCATGTTAACTCGCAGCACTTCCTGATTCAGAATGCTTTCACTTTCGGGGAGCTGCTGATCCCCTGCAGTACCGCGATTGTCCACTACGCGCGCTGCAATCTCAGGGAATGAACATTATGTTGCTGTCTGAGGGAAGGGATTGTATCTATATCAGGGAGGGATTAGAAACAGATTAAGCATGTCGGAACAGTCTCGGGGAATGAACATTCTGCTGCTGGATGTGTTCAATGGGAAGTAATAGTGGTAATTTCCATCGCAGGGTGAGATCAGCAACACATTAAACAGATCAGAACAGAAATGAAAACTCGGCCGTGGACTGTCTGAGCCCGGCTCCGAAAGGAGCGGCGTTGGGCCTGGGGTTTGCAACCTCGTCCCAAAAAATGGCAGTGCACAGAAATGTCAAATGAACCTTCAAAGGCCTCATCCCTGGGATCGGAAGGACCTTCCCCTGGAAGACGATTGAAGTCGTGTGGTGAAAGGAGAAGCCACAGGGCCGGTAACCTTCGCCCTGGACAGGGGACTCTGACGAGCTGCTGTTGACGGCCTGTGTCCCGGTAGGCGTGATGGGCTAAAGAAGAAGCAGAAAGAAATGAAGCCGGAGAGAAGAGCCTGGTTCAGTCTGAGGCAGGACTGAAAGGGACAAGTTCTGAAAAAAGCGGCACAAGTGACAGCAGATGCTGGAATCTCGAGTAACAAACTCGAGGGACTGAGCGGGTCAGGCAGCATCTGTGGAGAGAAATGTAAAATCGACTTTCATGTCGAGATCCTTCAGCTGGACTGTCTGAACTCGAAATCTCGATTGCCATTTCCCTCAGTCTAAGGGTAGATAAATCTCCCAGACCAGATGGAATGCACGCTTGTGTTCTGAAAGAAGTAGCTGTGGAGATTGCGGAGGCATGAGCAATTTCCCTCTCCCCAGGTAAGGTTTGGCACGATGATCAAAGTAGTTCATCGCCCCGTTGATGAACAGACACAAGGTATTGGATTCGGCCCAGTGCATCACGGGTGGATCCTCCCAACCACTGAGCACATCGACATGAAGCGCTGTCGGAGCAGAGCAGCTCCATCATCAGAGATGCTCACCACCCAGGCCAGGCTCTTTTCTCGCTGCTGCAATCAGGTAGAAGGTACAAGAGCCTCGGGGCTTGCACCAGGTTCAGGAACAGTTACTACCCCTCAACCATCAGGCTCGGGAACAACACAGGATGACTACACTCACTTACCGTCCATTGAGATGCTCCCACAACCAATCATCGTAACAAAATGAGTGAAATCGGAGGTGGTTTGACTGAGACTGATCGCATTGGGCCTGTCTCAGAATTAGAGAAGTAAAATGGACAAGCTCAATCTCACAGGATATTGACAGGATTGGGGCAGGAACAGCAGGACTTGTTCAAGTATATAAAAATACAGGTGAGAGCAGATACAGGACAGATAGAAAATGATGCTGGAGAAATTGTAATGGGAGATAAGGAGATGGCTGAGGAACTGAACGAGTATTTGCATCAGTCCTCACTGAGGAAGATAACAGCAGTATACCGGACACTCAAGGGTGTCAGGGAAGAGAAGTGTGCACAGTCACAATTACGACAGAGAAAGTACTCAGGAAGCTGAATAGTCTCAGGGTAGATAAATCTCCTGGACCAGATGGAATGCATCCTCGTGTTCTGAAGGAAGTATCTGTGGAGATCGCAGAGGCATTTGCAATGATCTTTCAAAAGTCACTAGATTCTGGCCTGGTTCCGGAGGACTCTGCTATTGAAGAAGGGGGCAAGGAAGCAAAAAGAAAATCATAGACTTGTTAGGTTGACATCGGTGGTTGGGAAGTTGTTGGAGTTGATTGTCAAGGATGAAGTTACGGAGTACTTGGAGTGATAAGACAAGATAGGCAGAACTCAGCATGGTTTCCTTGAAGGAAAATCCTGCCTGACAAACCTAGTGCAATTTTTTGAGGAAATTACAAGTAGGCTAGACATGGGAGATGCAGTGGATGTTGTGTATTTGGATTTTCAGAAGGCCTTTGACAAGGTGCCGCATATGAGGCTGCTAAACAAGATAAGAGCCCATAGCACTGCGGATACATATGTGGATAAAGCGTTGGCTGATTGGCAGGAAACACAGAGAGGGAATAAACGGATCCCATTCTGGTTGGCTGCTGGTTACAAGTGGTGTTCCACAGGGGTCCGGGTTGGGGCCGCTTCTTTTTACGTTATATATCAACGATTTGGATTATGGAATAGATGGCTTTGTGGCTAAGTTTTCTGATGATACAAAGATAAGTGGAGGGGCCGGCAGTGCTGAAGAAACAGAGAGTCTGCAGAGAGACTTGGATAGATTGGGAGAATGGTCAAAGAAGTGGCAAATGAAATACAATGTTGAAAAGTGTATGGTCATGCACGTTGGTAGAAGAAATAAACGGGCAGACTATTATTTAAATGTAGAGAGAATTCAAAGTTTTGAGGTGCAACGGGACTTGGGAGTGCTCGTGCAGGATACCCTTAAGGTTAACCTCCAGGTTCAGCCGGTGGTGAAGAAGGTGAATGCAATGTTGGCATTCATTTTTAGAGGAATAGAGTAGAGGAGCAGGGATGTGATGTTGAGGCTCTATAAGGCACTGGTAAGACCTCACTTGGAATACTGTGTTCAGTTTTGGGCTCCTTATTTAAGAAAGGATGTTCTGACGTTGGAGAAGGTTCAGAGAAGGTTCACTAGAATGATTCCGGGAATGAGAGGGTTAACATGTGAGGAATATTTGACCGCTCTTGGACTGTACTCCGTGGAGTTTAGAAGAATGAGGGGGAACCTCACAGAAACATTTCGAATGTTGAAAGGCATGGACAGAGTGGATGTGGCAAAGTTGTTTCCCATGATGGGGGAGTCTAGTACGAGAGGACATGACTTGAGGATTGCAGGGCGCCCATTCAGAACTGAGATGCGAAGAATTTTTATTAGCCAGAGGGTGGTGAATCTGTGGAATTTGTTGCACAGCCTCAGGGCAGGGGGACCCCTTTCAAAACAGAGATGCGGAGAAATGTCTAGATAAGGCCTGGTGAATTTGTGGAATTCGTAGCCACATGCAGCTGTGGAGGCCGGGTCGTTGAGTGTCATTAAGGCGGAGATGATAGGTTCTTGATTGGACATGACAGCAAAGGCTACGGGGAGAAGCCGGGAACTGGGGTTGAGGAGGGAAAAAGAATCATCCAGGATCGAATGGCGGAGCAGACTCGGTGGGCCAGGCGGCTTAATTCTGCTCCTGTGTCTTATGGTTTTATGTTCTGAGTGAAGGGCAGAACAGGCGCAATGGGCCGAATAGCCACGCCTCCTCCTGTTTCTTATTTTATAAAACACGAGTTCCGCTTTGCGCCTTGTTCTCTCTTGGCCTTCAGCCGGTGGATTGCACAGGGGAGCGGTGAGAGCTCCGGAGATCCATCAGCAGCCGCTGCGGTTATTTCATGTTCCTGTTATTTATTGCTAATTATTTATATTTGTATTTGCACAGTTTATTGTCTTCCGCACTCTGGCTGATCTTTCACTGATCCAGTTATAGTTACTATTCCGACGATCTTCTCTGTGTCCGCAGCAAAATGCTTCTCGGGGTTGTATGTGGTGAGTTATCCGTACGCTGATAATAAAATTTATTTTGAAGTTTGAGTTTCGGGGAAATTCCTTCGATTCCGAGAACAAACTGTGACTGACATCTTCAGCTCCCTGTAGCAGCCCGTCAGTCACACTTACAGCCAATCAGCGGCATCGCTGGGAGAGTCTTGCTCCTATTGGTTGAGGAGTGTCATTAGGCGGGATGCTGAATGTTCGGAGCGGTCCGAGGTTTGGAGCTGAGAGCGAGTGGACCCGGGGAGAGGCCGGAGATCGGGAGCTACACTTCGGGTAAAGGCTGCAACACCGGCCGGGTGAATCCTTCCCATGGCGGAGATTCCGTGAGATGTTTCAGCTGCACGGAGGGTGCCCGGTCTTTTCCTGCCGAGAATCAGGGGCCTGTTGTCGTGAGTTTCCTCCCAGACCTGTTTCCTGCTGCTGGGAGCCCGGATCTGACCCGCAGCGGCTGCCGATGGATCTCCGGAGCTCTCACCGCTCCCCTGGGTAATCGGACGGGCTGAAGGCCAAGGGAGAACAAGGCGTAAAGGTAAATTCCTGCTTGCGAAAATAAGAAACAACAGCAGGCGTGGCCATTCGGCCCCTTGCCCCTGTTCTGCCTTTCACTCCGATCAAGGCTGATCTTTGACCTCAGCGAAACTTTCTTGCAACGTTCCCATCTTCGCTAAGCCCTTCAATATACCTTGTGAATTTAGAAACCTTGTGCGGAAAAAGTCCAAAGATTTGCCGTGGTCTCAGTCAGACCACCTCTTTCTCTAATTTTGAGACAGGCCCAATCAAAGTGTAATCTCTCTGAGGACACTACCTCCCCCCAAATCAATCTCTGAAACCTTCTCTTCATTCCCTTCATCCCACAGGCTGACTCCGGGTGGGAGACCAGACCTGCGCACAGTGTTCCATGTACGCTCTCACCAGGACCCCATATACCTTCAGAGGAGATCTTTATTCTTCTATTCAAACCTTCCTTCCCATTCAATGCTCTTCATTTAATATCGAACTCAAACAGTGAACAGACACAACACAGCCTCAGCCATGAATTTAAAGGGCAGGTGTTGCAACAGTTTGAGCTTCATACCGGGGGCCATGGAGCAAGCAGGGTGTCACAAAGGGAGGAATGTGGGAGTGTTGTATGTCTGAGCCCAGCTGTGTGTGTTTGTGTATCAGAATCAGGTTTAATATCACTGGCATATGTTGTGAAATTTGTTGTTTTGTGACAGCAGTACATTGCAATACATAGTAATAAAAAGTATAAATTACAGTAAGTATTTATAAATTAAATTTAAACGTTAGTACAAAACGGGAGGGAAAATCCTGAGGAAGTGTTCATGGGTTCATTGTCCATTCAGAAATCTGACGGTGGAGGGGAAGAAGTTGTTTCTGAAATATTGAGTGTGTCTTCAGGATCCTGTACATCCTCCTTGATGGTAGCAATGAGAAGAAGTCATGTCCTGGGTGATGGGGGTCCTTAATGATGGATGCCACCTTTTTGTGGCATCATCTTTTGAATGTGTCCTGGATGCTGTGGAGTCCAGTGCCCATGAAGGAGCTGGCTGAGTTTACAACTTTCTGCAGCATTTTCCAATCCTGTGCAGTGGCCTCTCCATACCGATATATCACCTTTCTCACTTTTCGTTGTTTAAGGATGAGCACATTACACATGTGCTGCATTTACTGAAATTATGCAGCGTATTAATTTAAAATAAAGGATCTCATGCTTTCCCGGCGTAGATGACGTTTAAACTCTTCTCAGGCTTCCAACCGGGTACAGGTGTCTATTTTAATCAACATGTCAATACCAAACTCTGCATCTTCGTCAGGGATGACGCCTGGGCATGTCTAATCGGGGCGGCTGACAGAAATATATATACCACTGGAATAGACATGCCCAGGCATCATCCCCGATGAAGATGGCAGAGTTTGTAATGGAAACATCGGTTAAAACTGATACCTGTACCCAGCTGGAAGCAGGAGAAGAATTTATTATCCTGTTAAAAAATTCATCATCATCGAAGTAAGTTCCTTTATCTTATTATAGAAGTGATAGATTTTTCAGAAGCGCTGGGTTTTTTTGCCTTACACTTCTTGCCATCGTTCTCAGCTCTTTGCTTAGTTTGCTGAGGATTTGTTTGTTTGTTTGCACTCCAAGATCAACTGAAATTTTGAAATTAAGGTCACTAGTTATTTTTAACTCCTGGAAGATCTCTAAGCATCAGAAATTAAACAGAGTTTCCACAGGAGAAGAAATCAGTCATGATGGGATGGCAGGCAGACTGGAAGGGCCGAATGTTCTAATTTTGCTCCTTTATCTCATGGCCCTTCGGGCTATCAACACGTGCAGCCGCATTTGAGGCTCCACGACGATGGGAGACCATAAGATACAGGAGCAGGATTCGGCCATTCGGCTTGTGACGGGCAGCGCTCGATAAACACACTCCTTACACACGCTAATATTGTCTTGTCGTTCTGTTGTCATTCAGCTGACTGTACGCTCTTCAATGTCTTTAACGTTATATTTAATAAAATGCTTTAAACCGGGTTGATACGCTCGGGTTAGCTTTGTGGTGCCTTTCTGAACATACATGGTGGAATATTCAATGTCTCAGGTGATGGGGATGTGTAAATGTGTATATGTTGTTTGTATACTGGATACAGATAGATAATTATGTACATTTTGTAACAGGATTGTAACTACATTGTGGGGTGCATCATGGTCTAATTTGGGCGCAGTTTTCAATAAACTTTCTGGGCAATTAAAGATGGTGTGCCCTGGTTCCCAAAAATAGGGGCTGGTCACTGTTGCAGAAATGTGAGAAGCTATGTCAGACATTTTTTCATTGAAGTGCCGAAGGGGAAGGTGAGGTGGGAACATTCACTCAGGGGGTGAGAGTGTGGAACAGGCTGCCAGCGCAAGTGGTGGATGCGGCTTCGGTTTCCACATTTAAGAGTGATCTGCACAGGTAATGAGGGCTGGGATTAGGGGAGCGACGCATCCGGTCGATGGCTCGAGGCAGCACCGTAGTTTGGCGTCTGATAGGTGGGATTAATGGCCTGTTTTTGGTTCTATAATTCTATGTTCACGGTCAGTAGCGACTCTTTAACGGTGTGTCCCGCATTTCTCTCCCCTCACGCTGCTTTGCCCAGGGTAAAGCGGGTAGGAATCAGTGACCAGTGTGATTAGACTATTTTTATTTGTTTGTTTAAAATTTGTGTTTTTGTCATTTAAATATGACTCGTGGTTCCTACATCACAATGGGAGGGTGTCTGCTGATGATCAGTCCTCCCCACTGAGTGTGGCCAGTCTCACAGGTAACAACAATCGAGCTCATCATTCCAGAAGCTTCTGTCCACTGCGTCAACATACCGTCACGGGCCCGGAAGAACCCTGAGGATCAGAAATCAAACAGAATTTGCACAGAAGAAGAAATCAGTCATGATGGGATGGCAGGCAGACTCGATGGGCCTAATGTTCCGATTGTGATCCTTTCTATCATGGCCTTTCGGTCTATCAACCTGTGCAGCTGCTTTGTGGGAATCCTCCAACGTCCTCACATTCAGAAGTGTTGAAATCTGCCGAGGGAGATGGAGGGTTAATGCAGAACTGGCTCGTCAATGGTGAGGGATGTTTACATTCCAGCAGCCTTTCCCCGACCGCTTCAAGTTCAAGTTCCAGTTTGCCGTGATTCAGCCGTACACCCGCATACTGGCTGAAACAAAACAATGCCCTGGGTAAATTTCCTACTCTCCCTCTCTAAAACCTCCACGACTTTCCTATCAGGAGGAGACCAGAAATGACACAAAATTCTCAGTGTCGTCTAACTAGACTTTCAGAGAGCTCAACATGGCCCTTGAGATTAATGTCCCGACTAATGAAGTCCAACACTCCATACGCATTCTTAAACACCCAACCAGTTTCATTGTGATGTGGGCAGCGGGGAAAATATCCCTCTAGGTTTGTCAACCTCCTAGTGGATACACCGTATCCCTTCACTATCCCAACTTTGAGATGGCCCACGTCTTCATTATCCAGGTCCCCCAAGTGTCTTTATTGGGATCTTTCTCCTCATTAACCTCATTTTAATGTTTGAAGTTACCTGTACGTTCAGCTGGTGGGGTTATTACTGATGGACTGGGAGAGACAACACAGTTTTGCCCTGTCTTGAGGCTTTCTCAAGGGAATCTGCTTTTCTGCCCACAGCCGGGCTCCGTTTAAAGTTGGGATTGCCTCCCCCTCCCGGTGTGTTCTGCCCAACCCCCAACAGTCCTCGGCATTGTTTTACCAAACCTGTTTGTCTGCTTCGGCTGCAAGTCCTGACTGTTGCTAGGATACCGGCCTGTGTGTTTGTTTATTCCGCTCAATGTTTAGCCTGGGCGGAACACTCCGG
Organism: Hemitrygon akajei; assembly: GCF_048418815.1. NCBI lineage: Eukaryota > Metazoa > Chordata > Chondrichthyes > Myliobatiformes > Dasyatidae > Hemitrygon > Hemitrygon akajei. The sequence continues at coordinate 7,314,969 of NW_027331924.1, forward strand.
GAGGGGGAGGCACAGAATCCCAACTTTAAACAGAGCCCGTCTGAGGGTCGAACAGCAGATTCCCTTGAGAAAGCCACAGGACAGAGGCGAAACAGTGCAGTTTCTAATAACTAATAACCATAACTAATAACCCCACCACTGATCATTTTAAACTTTAAAATGGGTTTAACGAGGAGGAAGATCCCAATAAAGACAAGTGGCGGATCTGGACAATAAAGAGGTGTCCAAATCAAAGTGTCAGGATCAAGGGAGGCGGTATGTCCACTAGGAGATCGGCAAACCTAGAGTGGTATTTACCCCCTGCACGCATCATAACATTCTTATAACGAAGCTGGTAGGGGGTTGAAGAAAGCGTATGGTATTTTGGCCTTCATTAGTCGGGGCATTTATCTGCAGAACTATGTCGCAGGTCTCTAAAAGTCCAGGTAGGCAGCACCGAGAATTTTGTGTCAGTCCGGGTCTCCACCTGATAGGACAGACGCAGTTTTTCGAGAGGGTGCATATAAAATTATTGTTTAGTTTTAGGTGTATGCTGAATCACAATAAACAGGAACTTGAGCTTGAAGCGGTCGGGGAGAGGCTGCTGGAATGTAAACATCCCTCACTGCAGACAAGCCAGTTCAACATTCTCCCGCGGCAGATATTGGAGGATTCTGTACAAAACAAATCATAGCACAACGGAATGTATTAAAAACGATGCAGGAAGAAACAGACACGGACAAAACAATCAATGTGCAGGGAAAATAAAAGATGCAAATAAAAATAAGAAGGCTACATTGTGTTGTAGACTCTGTGAAAGTGAGTCTGTCGGTTCTGGAATCAGTTGTAGCCTCTGAAAGTGAGTCTGTAGGTTGTGGAATCAGTTGTAGACTGTGTGAAAGTGAGTTTATCGGTTCTGGAATCAGTTGTAGCCTCTGAAAGTGAGTCTGTAGGTTGTGGAATCAGTTGTAGACTGTGTGAAAGTGAGTCTGTAGGTTGTGGAATCAGTTGTAGACTCTGTGAAAGTGAGTCTGTAGGTTGTGGAATCAGTTGTAGACTCTGTGAAAGTGAGTCTGTAGGTTGTGGAATCAGTTGCAGACTCTGTGAAAGTGAGTCTGTAGGTTGTGGAATCAGTTGTAGCCTCTAAAAGTGAGTCTGCAGGTTGTGGAATCAGTTGTAGACTCTGTGAAAGTGAGTCTGTAGGTTGTGGAATCAGTTGTAGACTCTGTGAAAGTGAGACTGTCGGTTGTGGAATCAGTTGTAGACTCTGTGAAAGTTAGTCTGTCGGTTGTGGAATCAGTTGTGGACTCTGTGAAAGTGAGTCTGTCGGTTATGGAATCAGTTGTAGACTCCGTGAAAGTGAGTCTGTAGGTTGTGGAATCAGTTGTAGACTCTGTGAAAGTGAGTCTGTAGGTTGTGGAATCAGTTGTGGACTCTGTGAAAGTGAGTCTGTCGGTTATGGAATCAGTTGTAGACTCTGTGAAAGTGAGTCTGTCGGCTGCGGAATCAGTTGTAGACTCTGTGAAAGTGAGTCTGTCGGTTGTAGAATCAGTTGCAGACTCTGTGAAAGTGAGTCTGTAGGTTGTGGAATCAGATGTAGACTCTGTGAAAGTGAGTCTGTCGGTTGTAGAATCAGTTGTAGACTCTGAAAGTGAGTCTATCGGTTGTGGAATCAGTTGTAGTCTCTGTGAAAGCGAGTCTGTAGGTTGTGGAATCAGTTGTAGACTCTGAAAGCGAGTCTGTCGGTTGTGGAATCAGTTGTAGACTGTGAAAGTGAGTCTGTAGGTTGTGGAATCAGTTGTAGACTCTGTGAAAGTGAGTCTGTCGGTTGTGGAATCAGTTGTAGACTCTGTGAAAGTTAGTCTGTCGGTTGTGGAATCAGTTGTGGACTCTGTGAAAGTGAGTCTGTCGGTTATGGAATCAGTTGTAGACTCCGTGAAAGTGAGTCTGTAGGTTGTGGAATCAGTTGTAGACTCTGAAAGCGAGTCTGTCGGTTGTGGAATCAGTTGTAGACTGTGAAAGTGAGTCTGTAGGTTGTGGAATCAGTTGTAGACTCTGTGAAAGTGAGTCTGTCGGTTGTGGAATCAGTTGTAGACTCTGTGAAAGTTAGTCTGTCGGTTGTGGAATCAGTTGTGGACTCTGTGAAAGTGAGTCTGTCGGTTATGGAATCAGTTGTAGACTCCGTGAAAGTGAGTCTGTAGGTTGTGGAATCAGTTGTAGACTCTGTGAAAGTGAGTCTGTAGGTTGTGGAATCAGTTGTGGACTCTGTGAAAGTGAGTCTGTCGGTTATGGAATCAGTTGTAGACTCTGTGAAAGTGAGTCTGTCGGCTGCGGAATCAGTTGTAGACTCTGTGAAAGTGAGTCTGTCGGTTGTAGAATCAGTTGCAGACTCTGTGAAAGTGAGTCTGTAGGTTGTGGAATCAGATGTAGACTCTGTGAAAGTGAGTCTGTCGGTTGTAGAATCAGTTGTAGACTCTGAAAGTGAGTCTATCGGTTGTGGAATCAGTTGTAGTCTCTGTGAAAGCGAGTCTGTAGGTTGTGGAATCAGTTGTAGACTCTGAAAGCGAGTCTGTCGGTTGTGGAATCAGTTGTAGACTGTGAAAGTGAGTCTGTAGGTTGTGGAATCAGTTGTAGACTCTGTGAAAGTGAGTCTTTCGGTTGTGGAATCAGTTGTAGACTCTGTGAAAGTGAGTCTGTCGGTTTTGGAATCAGTTGCAGACTCTGTGAAAGTGAGTCTGTCGGTTGTGGAATCAGTTGTAGACTCTGTGAACGTGAGTCTGTAGGTTGTGGAATCAGTTGTAGACTCTGTGAACGTGAGTCTGTAGGTTGTGGAATCAGTTGTAGACTGTGAACGTGAGTCTTTCGGTTTTGGAATCAGTTGTAGACTCTGTGAACATGAGTCTTTCGGTTGTGGAATCAGTTGTAGACTCTGTGAAAGTGAGTCTGTCGGTTGTGGAATCAGTTGTAGACTCTGTGAAAGTGAGTCTGTCGGTTGTGGTATCAGTTGTAGATTCTGTGAAGCTGAGTCTGTAGGTTGTGGAATCAGTTGTAGACTCTGTGAAAGTGAGTCTGTCGGTTGTGGAATCAGTTGTAGACTCTGTGAAAGTGAGTCTGTCGGTTTTGGAATCAGTTGCAGACTCCGTGAAAGTGAGTCTGTCGGTTGTGGAATCAGTTGTAGATTCTGTGAAAGTGAGTCTTTCGGTTGTGGAATCAGTTGTAGACTCTCTGAAAGTGAGTCTGTCGGTTGTGGAATCAGTTGTAGACTCTGTGAAAGTGAGTCTTTCGGTTGTGGAATCAGTTGTAGACTCTGTGAAAGTGAGTCTGTCGGTTTTGGAATCAGTTGCAGACTCCGTGAAAGTGAGTCTGTCGGTTGTGGAATCAGTTGCAGATTCTGTGAAAGTGAGTCTTTCGGTTGTGGAATCAGTTGTATACTCTGTGAAAGTGAGTCTGTCGGTTGTGGAATCAGTTGTAGACTCTGTGAACGTGAGTCTGTAGGTTGTGGAATCAGTTGTAGACTCTGTGAACGTGAGTCTGTAGGTTGTGGAATCAGTTGTAGACTGTGAACGTGAGTCTTTCGGTTTTGGAATCAGTTGTAGACTCTGTGAACGTGAGTCTTTCGGTTGTGGAATCAGTTGTAGACTCTGTGAAAGTGAGTCTGTCGGTTGTGGAATCAGTTGTAGACTCTGTGAAAGTGAGTCTGTCGGTTGTGGTATCAGTTGTAGATTCTGTGAAGCTGAGTCTGTAGGTTGTGGAATCAGTTGTAGACTCTGTGAAAGTGAGTCTGTCGGTTGTGGAATCAGTTGTAGACTCTGTGAAAGTGAGTCTGTCGGTTTTGGAATCAGTTGCAGACTCCGTGAAAGTGAGTCTGTCGGTTGTGGAATCAGTTGTAGATTCTGTGAAAGTGAGTCTTTCGGTTGTGGAATCAGTTGTAGACTCTCTGAAAGTGAGTCTGTCGGTTGTGGAATCAGTTGTAGACTCTGTGAAAGTGAGTCTTTCGGTTGTGGAATCAGTTGTAGACTCTGTGAAAGTGAGTCTGTCGGTTTTGGAATCAGTTGCAGACTCCGTGAAAGTGAGTCTGTCGGTTGTGGAATCAGTTGCAGATTCTGTGAAAGTGAGTCTTTCGGTTGTGGAATCAGTTGTATACTCTGTGAAAGTGAGTCTGTCGGTTGTGGAATCAGTTGAGATTTATTGCTGATTTAAATTATCCACACTGCTTCAGGAGCCTGACGTCTGTAAGATAACGACTGGTCCTGAACCTGGTGGTGTCAGACCAAAAGGTCTCCAGATGTGGTGGGTGATAAGAGGGCATATCCTGAATGCTGGGCGTCCTTGATGATAGATGCTGCTTTCTTGAGGCAGTGGTCCATCTGAATGTTTTCAATGGTGTGGAGAGGTTTGCCTGTGATGGACTGGCCTCTGTCCATCTCATTCTCTTCACCAGGTTTCTGAAGTAAACATGACTGTAGGCTGTCACTGAATATCAGAACGTGGAACAAATTGATGAATCAGATGAGCAAAGGGACTTGGGAGTTGATCAAAAGTCTGAAAGTCTAAAATTACAAATGTCACTCCACTCTTCAAAAAGCAATGGAGCCAATAGCCTGAGCTCAGTGGTTGGGAAGGTGTTGGAGTTGATTAATAACGAGAAGGTTTCGGGGTACTTGGTGCCCCATTATAAAATAGGTCAATAGCTGCACAGTTTGAGTAAGGGAAATTCCTGCCTGACTTATCTATTGGAATTCGTTGAGCCAACAACAAGCAAGGTGGACAAAGTCGTATCTGTGGATGTTGTGTATTTGGGTTCTCAGAAGGGATTTGACAAGGTGAGGCTGCTAAACAAGGGAAGAGTGCAGGGTATTACAGGAACGATACCAGCATGGATAAAGTATTGGCTGACTGGCAGCAGACAAAGAGTGTGAATAGTGGGAGCCCTTCCTGGTTCGTTGCCACATGGGTCTGTGTTGGGGTCGTTTCTTTTCATATTGCGTCTCAATGATTTGAGTGATGGATTGGTGGCCCAGTTTCCAGACAATATGAGGGCAGGAAGGGGGCGTGGGGAGCAGGTCGTGTTGAGGAAGCAAGGAATTATATAGTTTAGTAAAATGAGGAATCAGTGCACAATTGTAAGTAGTTTGAGGTCCATAATATAGGAAACGATGGAGAAGTTTCAATGGAGGTTCACAATACTGATTCAGAAATCATAGACTTGTATGAAGAGTGTCTGAGCACACTGGGCCTGTATTCACTGGAATGTAGAAGAATGAGGGGTGCTAATTGAAACCTACTGAATATTAAAAAGGCCTAAAGTCGATGTAGAGTGGACGTTTATCGTGTTGCAGCCTACGACCAGAGAACACAGCTTCAGAATAGCGGGACATTCCCTTTGAATGAAAATGGGAAGAATTTATTTATGAAGAGTGTGGTGAATCTATGAAATTTTATCTTCACAGACGGCGGTGGAGGCCTCATCACTCGGCATATTGAAGGCAAAGGTTGATCGTTTCTGGATTTGTCAATGTGTGAAAATTATGGGGAGAAGGCAGGAGGATGTGGTTGAGAGGGTTAATAAATCAGCCATAATGGAACGGCCGAGCAGAAGTAATGGAGCAAATGACCTAATTCTGCTCCTTTTGTCTTATGGTCTAGTGCTCTAATTGATTTTAGAAAACAATTATCTAACCGACTTTACTTGAGACACAGGCACAGGGAACTGGAATTGCAGACACTGTAAGGAATGCTGTTGGTGGAAAACAGGAAGCTTGTGAAGTACTATGGGAATGGGAAAGGTCCCTTATGCAGACCATGGACAAAATTAACAGTAAAGCATTTTGATAACAGAAAGAATTCATGAATGAATAGTCTAAGCCCTGATGACTTTATCAAAATGGAGCTTTACTGGTAATTTTATCAAATGGGAATGTAAAAGCTGTACTAACTTCATATTCGGGTAGATCAGTTTTCATTGTTGTCCTGTTGTGCTATGGTCTGCATGAGGGACCTGTCCCATTCCCACAGTACTTCACAAGCTTCCTGTTTTCCACCAACATCATTCCTTACAGTGTCTGCAATTCCAGTTCCCCGTGCCTGTGTCTCAAGTAAAGTCGGTTAGATAATTGTTTTCCAAAATCAATGAGAGCACTATACTATAAGACATAGGAGCAGAATAAGGTCATTTGCTCCATTACCTCTGGTCGGCCATTCCATCATGGCTGATTTATTAGCCCTCTGAACCACATCCTCCTGCCTTCTCCCCATAATTTTCACACATTGTCCAATTCCTGGAAGTTGGGAAATCAATGTTCATGCTGTAAGGTAGGTAGGCAGCCGGGATATGATGTCTCTCTGTCCACTCACACTCACGTCCCAGTGGGACTATGTACGGGTCGGTAAAATCGGCAATTATTCTTCTAAACGACATAAAGAATATGGAGCTAACTGTTGTAGTTGTTTTTGTTTGTGAAGAATGAATCCCTGTCGGACCGTATTCAATGTTAATGTACTGTATACTTTCCTAAACGGGGGTCCTGAACCATTTTTGATATTGAGATTCATGCTCACTAACACCGTGTCCAATTGGATTTGAAAACCCTAAACCCTTGCATACCTCGAGCGGACTAAATAAGTACAGCAGGTCGGTATCTTAGCAACAGTCAGGACTTGCAGCCAAAGTAGACAAACAGGTTTAGTAAAACAATGTCGAGGACTGTTAGGGGTTGGACAGAATCCTTAACGGAACACTGTTACCCCGTCAGACCCTCACACTTAAAACTTAGTGAAGGGATTGCATCCAAATGTGATGTTGGGACAGTTACCCCCTGATCATCTTCTTCTGCTGATAAGATTTTAGTGTGGGGGTATGGCTCCCAATCAAGGGGGGCTTCTTCATCTTTCTTTTTAGAGAGGCCAGAGAATAGACCTCCTATGCCAATGTCATCTAGTAGTGATTCAGCAACATCTTGTGCTGAAATGTGATCTTGTGGATCAGGGGGTAACTGTTCCATTAGAGGAAGAGGTCTGAGTCAGAATCTTCAGCGTGAGTCAAGTCCAGGACCTTGGACTTGAGTTCTGAGATGTGTTGTGGTGTGTGCTAACAGTGTGCCTTCTGTGTGTTCTTTGAGAGCCATATAATTCTGATAGAGTTGTAGGCGTGTGAGTGAAGTGTTAGTAAGTCCCCAGTTGAGATACTTTTGTAGTGTCCATTTGGGATCTAGCTTATAGCTGCGCTTAGTGTTGTGTGTGTCTAGTTCTGGGTTGTTGACAAATTTGTTACGTTGTAACAGTTGTAAATCCCAACTGTAAATGGAGCCCGCCTGAGGACCTAAAAACAGATTCCCTTAAGAAAGCTTCAGGACAGGGCGAAAGTGTGTTGTTTCTACCAGTTCATGAGTAATAATCCCACCTCCTGAGCATAACGGTACCTTTAAACGTTAAAATGGGTTTAACGAGCAGGAAGATCCCAATTAAGACAAGTGGGAGGCCTGGATAATGAGGATGTGTGCCAATTGAGAGTGGCAGGTTGAAGGGATATGTTATATCCACCGGTAGGTCCGTAGACTTAGAGGGATATTTTCCCCGCTGTCCGCATCATAACACTTCACAATGAAGCGGGTAGGGTGTTTAAGAAGGCCTTCATTAACTGTGGCATTTATCTCAGGAGCCATGTTGCAGCTCTCGGAAATTCCAGTTAGACGACACTGAGAATGTTGTTCAGTTCTGGTTCTCCTCCTGATAGGAAAGTCGTAGAAGTTTTAGAAAGGGTGCATAGGAAATTTACTAGGATATTGTTCTTCTTTAGCTGTTTGCGGGTGTACGGCTGAATACTGGTAAACTGGAACTTGAACGTGAAGCGGGGAAAGGACACTGGACTGTAAACATCCCTCACTGTAGCTCAACATTAACCCTTCCTCTCCCTCGGCAGATTCCAACACTTCTGAGTGTGGCCAGTCTCACCGGTAACTACAATCGATCTCATTATCCCAGAAGCTTCTGTCCACAGCGTCACTAATCGGACACGGCGCCACAGTACAGAATCCTCCAATGTCTTCACATTCAGAAATGTCGGAATCTGCCGAGGGAGAAGGAGGGTTAATGTAGAGCTGGCCTGTCTAGGGTGAGGGATGTTTACATTCCAACAGCCTTTCCCCGACCGCTTCAGGTTCAAGTTCCAGCTTATCGTGATTCAGCCGTACACCAGCACACAGCTAAAATAAAACAATGCCCTGGGTAAATTTCCCATGCACCCTCTCGGAAAACGTTCACTTCTTCCCTATCAGGAGGAGACCGGAAGTGAACAACATTCTCAGTGCCATCGAATTAGACTTTCAGAGACCCGCAATATGGTTCTTGAAATAAAAACCCCGGCTAATGGAGGCAACTCAACATAAGTGTTCTTAAACACAACCAGCTTCATTGTAAGGATGTGATGATGCGGGAGGCGAGGAAAATATCCCTCTAGGTTTGTCGACCACCTAGTGGATATAGTGTATCCCTTCAGCCTGCACTTTGATTTGGCACACGTCCTCAAGTTATCTGTCTGTTCAGGTGGGCGGGGGGGGGGGGGGTTACCACTTATGGACTGGGAGAGACTGCAGTTTTGCCCTGTCCTGAGGCTTTCTCAAGGGAATCTGCTGTTCGCCCCTCAGACGGGCTCCGTTTAAAGTTGGGATTCTGTGCCTCCCCCTCCTGGAGTGTTCTGCCCAACCCCCAACAGTCCTCGGCATTGTTTTACCAAACCTGTTTCTCTGCTTCGGCTGCAAGTCCTGACTGTTGCTAGGATACTGGCCTGTGTGTTTGCTTAGTCCGCCCGAGGTACCGTAAGGGGTTCGGGTTTAGAAATACAATTGAAAATCTTCTTATGGACCCTGAAAAGCTGTGTGCCTTGTGGGACTGGCCTCCATGACCTACGGTCAATGTCACTTTAATGGGACGTTTGAATTGGTAAGAAATTAATATAAAAGCTGACGCTGCAAGTGTGGAGACAGGGAGAGCAACCGTGGTGAATGCGAGGTGCCCGACGGACACGAGGATATTCCAATCGGGACTACGGGGAACATGCAGCCAGCACCAGAAACTCATTTTTCACTGGTATTATATGTTCTGCTCTTTAACTGTTCATGGAACAGCAGAAAACTTAGTTGGTGAGCTCAAAGCTATTTGGTTGTGTAAATTCACGGGTTCTTTCCTTGAGTCAATAAAGGTACCCGTCGGTAATTACAGATTCTCTCTCGGCCTCCCTGATCATTATTACAGGGGCTGAATCCTGATTCCTCAGTTCTGTGTGCCCTTCCGTCCATTTTCATATCATCTGCAAACCTGGTCACAAAGCCATCAATTCAAGTATCGAAATCATTGGCAAATAATATAAAAAGACCAGTCGCAACACCTACCCCTGGAGAGCAGCACTGGTCACCCACCGGCAGCCAAACAGCAAAGATTCCTTTTATTTCCACTTTTTGCCTCCTACTGATCTGTTGACGCCCTATCCAGACATGTATCTTTCCTGTGATACAACGGGATGTTGTCTTGCCAGGCAGCCTCATATGCGACACCCTGTCTAAGGCCTTCTGGAAAATGCAATATCCACTGATTTCCCGTGACTGTGAAGGCTGGTTGGTTCATTAGTCATTGTACTAATCCGAGTTTTAACCCGTGATTGCACTAGGATTAAATTGGGGGTTAGATTGGCAGCGCAGCTCAAAGAGTCTGAAGGGCGAATGCAATCTTAAATGTTCATAAATCAAATTTAATAATCCCCATTTAGGAGACGTCCTGTCTTGTCATCAGATCTCCATCACCTTTCTATGTTACCCCTTCTTCCCGTTCTCCTCATATCAAATTCCTTCTTCAAATGTTTACCTTAAATACATCCAATAACGAGGCTGCCACAGCCCACTGTGTGAAAGAATTCCATAGATTCATAGATTTAACACACTTGGTTAAGAAATTCCTCCTCACTTCCGTTCGAAAGGAATGGCCCTGTATTCTGAGGCTGGTCGTAGGCTGTCACACTGCAAGTATCGTCTTTACATCCACTTTAGGCCTTTTAATACTCAGTAGGATTCAATTAGTACTCCCTCTTTTTTCTAAATTCCAGTGAATACAGGCCCAGCGCCGTCAATCGCTTTTCATATAAGCCTTTCATTCCTGAATCAGTTTTGTCAACCTTCTTTATGAACTCTCCCCAATGTCAGCACATCCTTTCCAATATAACGGACCCAAAACTACATATAATACTCCAAGTGAGGCCTCGCCATCGGCTCATAAACCCTCAATACTACATCCTTGCTTTTATCTTCTTGTTCTCTTGGATTGAATGCTGACAATGCCTCAAACAACTTCCTCATGAATAACTCAAACTACAAATTAGCATTTCAGGAATCTCGCACAAGGACACACTGTTACAAGGCCATGGGGCACGAGTGCTACAGCAGGACCCAAAAGCAGGACACAAACATGTCTTTCTCAGGTTCAATAAAATCGAATTTATTACTCTATATACGGAAAACCGGAAGATCAAGGAGGGCAAAGAGGAATACGGACCTTGGATCTGGAAACTGGGAACTAGGATCTCCGCGGTCAAGGACTTGGACACCGGGAACATTCTTGGACCGCCACAGCCAGAACGTGGACACCCGCACATGAAACACCGAGCCGGGACTCTGCCTTCAGGTCAGGCGTCGAGCCGGGACTGACCACCGCGGCCAGAACGTGGACACTTGGACATGAAACACCGAGCCGGGACTCTGCCTTCAGGTCAGGCGTCTAGCCGGGACTCTTCTTCATCAAAGGACTGATGTAGATACAGGACATGAACACCGGACCCAAGTTCATTCCAAGCTGCGGGAGCTCTTAACTCACCCCTGGCGGTTTGACCTTACCCAGACCCAATCCGGCGAGGGAAGGCGAATTGCTGGTACTCCGCTGAGGGAAAGGACCTGGCATGCTTCTGCAAGGAACGTAGTCTGTTCCGGCTGGAGGACTCTGGCTTGAGGTGACTTTGCCAATGCTCCTTAACACTCTCGCCCCGAACGGCTAAACCCAGGGGCTTATAAACTGCCGGTTTGGTCGAGAACAGATTACCATAATGGTCAAGCTCGAGGGACACATGAAACAGGAAATTAGAAGGGACAAGAAGTCAATGGTCCGGATCATAACGCAACCCAGCTAAATTTAAAGGGGAACCGATCTGGACCATGACACACACAGGTCTTTTCGCACCATGGATATCTGAATGTTGTCACTGATTAGAAAAACAGTGTACACTATTATTCCTCCTACCAAAATGCATGACGACACTGTATTCCATCTGTGACTGCTTTGGCTGTTCTCCTAATCTATCCAATACCAACCGTAGCTGCCCTGCTTCCACAGCACTACACGCCCCTCCACCTACCTCGTGTTGTCCAGAATCTGGGCCACTAAAGCATTGAACCTATCGCTGAAATCATAGACATGTAACATAAAAGAGACTGTCCCAACACTGACCAGTGTGGGACCTCACTAGTCACCGGCAGGAAAGGCTCTGTTACTCCCACTCTTTGCCTGCTGCCCATCAGCCAATGTTTTATCCATTCTAATATCATTCTTGTCATATCCTGCACCCTTATCTTGTTTAGCAACCTCACCTTGTCAAAGGCCTTCTGAAAATCCAAGTTCACAACACATACCAATATTACATTGTCCATCTTGCTATTTTTATTTTCTCAATGAATTCCAATAGATTTGTCAAGCAAGATTTTCCCTGAAGGAAACTTTGCCCTATTTTCTCCTGTGCGTCCTAGTACCCCGAAACCTCATCCTTACTAATGGACTCCGACATCTTCCCAACCACAGAGCTCAAGCTACTCACTACTTCCCTTCTGGAAGAGTGGGATGACATTTGCAGACAAATCAACCACCAACTGCCTTTGAATATGTAATTTGCTCCACCTTATTCATTCCTGGACAACGTCCTGTCATGTTTACTTAAATAACCGAGTGAAGAAACAGTGCAGAGAAAGGGGTTGATACAGCCCAGTCCGTCACAAGAAAATATCTCCACACCACTGAGCACATTCACATGGACCACTGCCACAGGAAATAGCAACATCATCAAAAACAACCACCATTCAGTATATGCCCTCTTCTCGATATGTCCTCTTCATCTCCACACCACTGAGCACATTCACATGGACCACTGCCACAGGAAATAGCAACCGTCATCAAAACAACCACCATTCAGGATCTGCACTCTTCTCGATATGTCCTCTTCATCTCCACACCACTGAGCACATTCACATGGACCACTGCCACAGGAAATAGCAACATCATCAAAAACAACCACCATTCAGTATATGCCCTCTTCTCGATATGTCCTCTTCATCTCCACACCACTGAGCACATTCACATGGACCACTGCCACAGGAAATAGCAACCATCAGCAAAACAACCACCATTCAGGATATGCCCTCTTCTCGATATGTCCTCTTCATCTCCACACCACTGAGCACATTCACATGGACCACTGCCACAAGAAATAGCAACCGTCAGCAAAACAACCACCATTCAGGAGATGCCCTCTTCTCGATATGTCCTCTTCATCTCCACACCACTGAGCACATTCACATGGACCACTGACACAAGAAATAGCAACATCATCAAAACAACCACCATTCAGGATATGCACTCTTCTCGATATGTCCTCTTCATCTCCACACCACTGAGCACATTCACATAGACCACTGCCACAAGAAATAGCAACCGTCAGCAAAACAACCACCATTCAGGATATGCACTCTTCTCGATATGTCCTCTTCATCTCCACACCACTGAGCACATTCACATGGACCACTGCCACAAGAAATAGCAACCGTCAGCAAAACAACCACCATTCAGGATATGCCCTCTTCTCGATATGCCCTCTTCATCTCCACACCACTGAGCACATTCACATGGACCACTGCCACAGGAAATAGCAACATCATCAAAACTACCACCATTCAGGATATGCCCTCCTCTCGCCACGACAGCTGGGAGGCAGATACAGGATTCAGAATCACAGGAATAATAATAATAATAATTGTAACAATTTGAATAATAATAGTAATAATAATAAATAACATTTGAAATGATAATAATAAATAAGTAAGAAATTTATGGTATACGTATACTGGATAGATTTAAAAAAAACAGAAACACTGTATATTAACCCTTACATACCTTTCGGATCAAATTTGACCCGTTTTGACATTTAACAACAGGAAAAAAAACACCCTAAATGCCATTTCCAGCCGAAATTTTATGACTTTTCCTAAAGTGACCGGAAATGCGCCAAATGGAACTATTTAAAATGTTATACTTTTGTACACGTGCTACAATTTTTTGTATACTGAGGTTGTTCCGGGTCAAATTTGACCATTATCTATTGAAATGGAATTTAGATTTCTGAGACATTAATTAAGGATTAATCAGCAATTTATTACTGTCAGACAGGCCATTTATACATTCTAAAGAGATTTTTGGTTCAAAATTTGCTACAGACACTTGTTATGAGGGGATTCTCGGGCCGGGTCAAAATTGACCCGGAACAAACTGTGAAGGTAAAGAATATGAACAGATTGCCTGGGTTAAAGTAAGTGAGGTAGTGTCCAAAGATTCTATGTCCATTTAGGGATCTTAATGGGAGAGGCTGTTACCCTACAACCATCCATCAGGCTCCCGAACCAGTGTGGATAATCTAAATCTCCAAAAAAATCTCAGCTGATTCCACAACTTACAGACTTACTTTCAACGAGTCTACAACTCAAAGATGTCGTTTTTTTTTTCAAACTTTATTTTTCCTGCACATTGGTTGTTTCTCCGTCTTTGTCTCTTCCTGAGCAGTTTTCAATAAATTCTGTAAAGCCTGTTTTCACCTAAGCAGCAACAAGAAATTTAATCTACATGAAGTGAGTGGTAACATGCGGGAATTGACAATAAATTTACATGGAACTGTCAAGCAAGGATTGTAGGTTTGATTTATTGCTATAAGGGTGAGAATAGTGATGGAGATTGCAGTAGAACTGATGTAATCAGCCGGATTTACTGTATCCAGTCCAAGGGTGGAACAACATTCTTATCAACATCGAACTCTTTAAAAAACTGTCCAGAAACATGCCATTAATTCATTATCTAATGCCCCACTATACTAACGCCATCAGGAAATATAATGTCCCCACTTATCCATTCCTTGCATATTCATGTATCTAGTTAAGAGACTTTTGATTCCCTCTGTCGTATTTACCTCGAGTATCAACCCTGGAAGGACATTTCATGCACCCACCACAATGTGCCAACAAAAACTTGCCCCACACATCTACTTCCACCTTCACCCCACCCAGTGTAATTGCATGCCACCTAGTCTGTGATTGTTCAGTCTTGTGTCTAGTCTATCTATGACTCTGTAATCCTGCAAACATTGGTTAGATCTCCCTTCAGGTGCTGCAGCTGGAAAGAAAACAGCACAGGTTTGTCGAATCTCTGCTTGTAATCTACGTCTGATCTCAACAGGTGCTACACCTGGTTATTCATGTACTCACACAGCAATATTCAAGGTCCCGAACAGTCACCCCCAGGAGAAGTGACACTTCGCCTGTGCGTGTTTCGGGGTCACTGACTGTTTCCAGTCTCCTATGCAGTGACCAGGCCTGACACCTACTGGGGAGCTGGGGTAGTTTTGCTCTATCTACTACAACAAGTAATTCCAGGAATGAAGGGGTTAACATGAGAGGAACGTTTGGCAGCTTTGGGCCTGTGCTCACTGGAATTTAGAAGAATGCGGGGGATCTTATTGAAACCTACCAAATGTTGAAAGAGTAAATAAGGTTCATGTGGAGAGGCTGTTTCCTGTGGTGGGCGGTATCCAGAACTAAAGGGCAGAGTCTCAAAATTGAGGGGATGTCTTGTAGAACAGAGGTAAGGACGTTTTTTTTTAGCCGGGAGTAGTGAATCTACGGAAGTCCATGGGTAGATTTAAAGTGGAAATTGACAGTCTCTTGACTGGTCAGGGCATCAAAGGGTTTGGCGAGAAGGCGGTGTACGGAGTTGAGTGGGATCAGCCACGCAGGAATCCCGGAGAAGCCTCAATGGGCTGAATGGCCTAACTCTGCTCCAATGTCTTGTCGTCTAATGGACAGGATTTCCAGTTGACTACGCATTGTAATACCACTCCCCATTCCCATTCCAACATTCCTGTCCATGCCCTTTACTACTGCTTCGATGAGACTATTCCCTGGTTGGGGGAGTAACATCATTATCCGGCTGCCTCGCCTCCAAACTTCCAGCATGACCACTGACTTCCCCATCTTCCGCAAATTTGGCACAAACATTTTGGCTCCCGTCTCACCGACTGTCTTCTCTTCACATCTCCATCGCCTTCCTCTGGTACCTCACGAAGTGAACAGAGACTCCTAGTGGCTGAGGCGGTGATGACAGTAATGAAGTAATTGGTCTGGCAGAGCTGAGAGTGAAGACACACAAGGAAACAGGAGATTTTTTTTCATCAACCATCAGAACTTGGGAAAAATGACAAGTGATCCAAGCAAGTGCCACATCGTAAAACTGGAAGCTTAAAGACGTGCTGAAGGGAATTTGGAATATATACACTGTTGTCAGTGGATATTGGAGAATATGAAGATCATGACTGTGTAAGAACAATAACATGCCAGGAAGGCGCAAGTTATGAGAAGTAAGTGCCTTTGTGGAATCCAGACCAGGTTCTGTACACTAATAGTTCCTCTACCATTGAGAGAGGAATTTCTCACAGAAAATGAAGTGATAGCATCAGGACACATAGCTCCTGGTACAACAGGCAGAGTTGAAAGCTTTAGTTGAAGCCTGTAAGCTAGCAGAAGGAAATAAGCAAATATTTACACGGATTCTCGATATGCTTTCTGAGTGATTCATGACTTTGGAAATTCATGGAGATAAAGAGGATTTCTTACAGCCGTAGAATGGCGAACGAACACGATAACTTATCAGTCATACAACTATCATCAGAAGTCTGAGTGTTAAAAAGTAAAGGTCACTCTAAAATAACCACTGAGGAAAGCTGTGGAAATGCATTTGCAGACAAGACTGCAAAAAGGGCTGAAAGAGAAGGATTAAAGAAAATCGTAGAAATGGAAGAAAACACGGTAAGTGATGAATGTGTGAGATATTCAAAAACAGTGGTACTGGATGGAAATGGTGGGTTATTAAATGACGATGGGGTTTGGGTTTGGGGTGATACTCATGGTCTGGTAGCGCCAGCTGATCTACTTCCTTATCTCACACGGGTAATCTACTCCTGAGGCCATATCCGAATGCAAAAGGTAATTAATTGACGGATTTTTCCAGTGGAGGTGAAATCCATAGTTCATGATGCAAGCCCGACTGACAGCCGAGAGATGTATGAAACAGAAAACAGACCTGGATCACCGGGGAAGCTACCTCAGCCAAGCTCTGCTGCCCACCTGATGCATTTTTACATCTGCAAGTGGATGACGTCACTTCACCAACGAGCCAAGGATATTCATATCTATCAGCAGTGGACACACTTACAGGATGGGTAGAAGCCATCCCAGCAAGAAAACCTACTGTCACACACACAGCCAGAACCCCCATTCAGGACTGTATTCCTCGATGGGATGGCGGTGGCCCATTGACTTTAAACCAGAGGCACATCTCACTGGAAATATTTGTCAATAATTATGTTGAATGATGAATATTGAATGGCTTTTCACTGTCCACATCCACCAGAGTGATCAGGACAAGTTGATGGAATAAATGGGCATCATCAAACAACGGCTGACCAACTCTCACAAGGAAGACGTACCATGGCCCCCGTTTGATGAAATGGAGCATCAGGGCAGCCCCGACAATGAGAACAAAATGTAGGCAATTAGGTGGTGATGGGACGACCTCTGTCACTACAGGAAGCTCTCGATCTCAGAGAGGCTGATTGACATGTTATGTCAGATAGTTTAGTAGACAATTTTGCCAAACTGACAGATCTGTTCAGTCTGATTCTCAGCCGGTTTCTGCTGCTTGAAGTGGTCCATTAACAGGAGGACATACCTTGATCCATGGCGACTGGGACTTGGTCAGGAAACCGCATAAGGAACCCCTGGAAGCTCGGCGGGAAGGTCCTTACCAAGTACGGTTGATTACCAATTCAGCAGTTCAGGTAGAAGTTAAAAGTATGTGGATAGACGCCAGCCACTGCAGGCGAGTTGAAATGACTCCGGATGATGATGCCTGGGCATCATTGGACTAGATATGTCCCTGCATCATCCCTGATGAAGATGGCAGAGGTTGTCATCGGAATATCGTTAGAATCGATACCTGCACCCGGCTGGAAGCCCGGGAAGAGTTTAGTAGCCTATTAGTTAATAAATTGGTATCTTGTGAATAGTCTTTTATTATCAAAATAATAGACTTAAGAAGCACCATCTTGTATTGCTTTGCCTTACAGTTCTTAACATTAGCATCGTTTCTCAGCTCTGTATATGGTTTCCTTACTATTTCCGTGCTTGTTCTCTTAGACAAGCTAAAATATTGAACATAAGGTCACACGTTATGTTTGACTCCCTATAAAACAGTAAGATGAGAAATTGAAGAGAGATCCGACAGGAGAAGAAATCAATCATGACGGAACGGCAGGACAGATTCGATGGGCTGATTGGCCTAATCCTTTGTAACATGGTCTTTTGTCTACCAACTTGACCAGCTACTTTCAGGGATCTCTGACCATAGACCATAATATATAGGAGCAGAACTTGGCCACTCGGTTTGTGACAGAGAGCGTTCGGTAAACACACTCCTTACACACTCACCGTCCTGCTGTCGTTCGGCTGAATGTACTCAATTCAATGTGTTCATAAAAGGGTTTTAAACAGAGGGGATACACTCGGAATGGCTTTGTGGTGCGTTTCCCAACGTACACGGTGGAATATTTAATGTCTCTGGTGATGGGGATGGGTAAATGTGTATATGTCGTTTGTATACAGGAGACAGACACATAGTTCTGTTTATGCAAGAGCTCATTTAGATGGGCCGAATGGTCTGTTTCGGTTCTATGATTCTATGTTCACCAGGGTCAGCAGCGGCTCTCTAACAGTGGATCCCGCATTTCTGCCCTCTCACGGTGATTTTCCCCAGGTAAAGCGGATATGAACCAGTAACCGACATGCAGCAGCGATTCAGATTTATTTTTTTATTGGTTTTTTACTTTGTGTTTTTGTCATTTAAACATGTTGTGTGGCTCCTACATCACGATGGTAGGATGTCTGCTGATGATCAGCCTTCCACCCTCAGTGTGGCCAGTCTCACAGGTAACAACAATCCAGCTCATCATTCCAGAAGATTTTATCCACAGCGTCACCATTGGGGCCCGGTTTTGTACAGAATCCTCAAATGTCTTCACATTCAGAAGTGTAGGAATCTGCCGCGGGAGAAGGAGGGTTAATGTAGAGCTGGCTGGTCCACAGTGAGGGATTCCAGCAGCCTTTCCCCGACCGCTTCAGGTTCAAGTTCCAGCTTGTCGTGATTCAGCCGTACACCAGCACACAGCGAAAACAAAACATGCCCTGGTTTGTGACCTCCTAGTAGATAAACCGTATCCCTTCACCCTGCCGCTTTGAACTGGCTCACGTCTTCATTGTCCAGGCATCGCACATGTCTTTATTGGGATCTTCCACCTCGTTAAACCCATTTTAATGTTTAAAGTTACGTGTATGCTCAGTATGGGGTTATTACTCGCGGACTGGGAGAGCCCCCACAGTTACACACTGTCAGGGAAATCTGCTTTTCGCCCCTCAGACGGGCTCCGTGTAAACATGAGGTTCTCTGTCTCCCCTCCCCCTCCCGGAGTGTTCTGCCCAACCCCCATCAGTCCTTGGCATTGTTTTACCAAACCTGTCTGTCTGCCTCGGCTGCAAGTCCTTACTGTTGCTGGTATACCGGCCTGTGTGTTGGTTTATTCCGCTCGAGGTATGTAAGGGGTTCGGGTTTAGAAATACAATTGGATCGGGTGTTGGTGAGGCGGAATCTTAATATTGATTTTGTTTCAAGACCCCCTGTGTCAGAAAGTGAACAGTACATTAACATTAAACACGCTCCAACAGAGATTCATTATTTACAAACAAAAAAAGTAAAACAATCTGCTCCAGATTCTTTGTGTCGTTTAGAAGAATGTTTTCCGAGCAAAATCCCATTGGTACGTGAGTGTGAGTAGACGGAAAGATTCAGGGGCAGAATAGACACAGTGTGCTGAACTACATATACCTGTCTGGACACGCCCCCCTGCTGACTGCTCCTGTGCCTCCTCCCACAGACCCCGGTATAAAGGCGATTGAGGCCTGAGCACGGCCCTCAGTCTCCTGGATTTAGTATGGTGGTTATTTACTGCTTCTTCTTTCTTCCAGTCAATAAAACCAATATGTCGCCTCACATCTCGGAGAGTTATTGAGGGTGCATCACACAGTGGAAGCACAGCCCCTTCCAAGTGATAGCGCTGCAGTCGATGATCCTCAAGTTCATTTTGAAGTATAATTGTCATTCGGCCGTACTTCAGTTTACGAGACAGCACGGTAGCGCAGTGGTGACAATGCTTTACAGTACCGGGTCCATACAGTACAGGGTTTCAGATAGGACGCTGCCTTTAATGGGTTTGTACATTCTCCCTGTGTCTGTGTGGGTTCCTCCGGTTGCTCCGATCTCCTCCCACAGTCCAAAGGTGTACTGGTTGGTAAAGGGAGTTCCGTGACAGTTTCGAAGATACCTCCTCATCCCTCAGTCTTTGGGGTACCTGGCCTTGGAAACCAAGGAACTGGCCCTTCCAGCCGTTTATAGACTTTGTTTCCACAGGTATTTTTTTAGATCTGCGGGTGACCCGACCAGTAGGAGTACCAACCTTTAAGTTCGGCTACCCTTTGAGAGCCTCTGCTCCTGACAAGCAACATCTTGAGCCAGGAAACGTGTGTCATGTTTGATGGACCCTGAGGTTACCGATAGACCTCTCCTTATCTCTTCCCCTGAGGACAATCTCACCTGACGGTATCCGTGGTTTTCATAGCATGGTCCCGTTATGGTCCAATGGCAGCATCCTGGGCTGACTCCCAGAAGCTCACCGAGTTCCCGAGACTGTAATCCCTGTTTCCGAGTCTGCCTCTGACATTCCCAAGTTTTTGACCTATGATGATCCCGGGAGATTTCCCAAGACTATTCCAACTATTGTCACAAAACTGAACCTGAGGAACCCTTCTGACTGAATTCGCATTCATAAAGGGGATGAGTGGAAGACAGCTTTTAATACCCCGACAGGTCAGAATGAATATTTATGACTAACTATCGCAGATGTGAGGTATCGTATTCCTGGACGACCTCCTGTCATGTTTACTAAAGCAATCTAGTGAAGAGAAAGTGTAGAGAAAGGGGTGGATACAGCCCAGTCCATCACAGACAAACCCGTCCACACCATTGTCTACATTCCCATGGAACACTGACAAAAGACGCCCACTATTCAGGACATGCCCTCTTCTCATCACTACATCTGGGAGAGGGATACTGGACCCTTATGGTCCGACGCCACCAGGTTCAGGACCAGTTGTTCCCCTACAACCATCAGGCTCCTGAACCACTGTGGCTAACTTAAATCACCAACAAATCTCAACTCGTTCCACAACCTACAGACTCACATTCAAGGAATTTACAACTCAATTTCATCGTCATATATTTTTATTTGCAAATTTATTTTCCCTGTACGTTGGATGTTTCTCCATCTTTGACTCTCCCTGCGAAGTGTTTATTACATTCTGTTGTGTTTATTTTTCTTCTAAGCAGCTACAAGAAATGGAATCTGCCCATGAGGTATGTGGTAATGTATGCGGGTTTTGATAATAAATTTGCGTGGAACTGTCAAGAAAGTATCGTAGGTTTGATTTATTGCTATGAGGGTGTGGATGGTGATGAAGATTTCACAAGAACTGATAAAATCAGCCGGATTTGCTGTATCCAGTCCCAGGGTGGAACAACATTCCGATCAACATCGAACACTGAACAATACAGACCAGAAACATGTCATTAATGTATCATTTAATGCCCCACTAAACTAATGCCATCTGCTGATATAAAGTCCCCACTTGTCCATTCCCTGTTCATTCAAACATCTATTTAAAAGGCACTTTATTTCCTCTGTCGTACTTGCCTCAAGTATCAGCCCTGGAAGGGCATTTCATGTACCCACCAAAATATGTGAACAAAAACTTGCCCAGCATATTTCCATTCAAATTAACTCCCTCAGCGTAAATGCATGCCTGCTAGTCTGTGATATTTCAGTCCTGGGACAACTAAGCCAATTGTCTATTCTATACATCAAACACAAGGAAATCTGCAGATGCTGGAAATTCAAACAACAACACACACAAAATGCTGGTGGAACACAGCAGGCCAGGCAACATCTATAAGGAGAAGCGCTGTCGACGTTTTGGGCCGAGACCCTTCGTTAGGACTAAGCGAAAGGAAAGATAGTAAGAGATTTGAAAGTAGTGGGGGGAGGGGGAAATGTGAAATGATAGGAGAAGACCGGAAGGGGTGGGATGAAGCTAAGAGCTGGAAAGGTGATTGGCGAAAGAGATTCAGAGCTGGAGAAGGGAAAGGACCATGGGACGGGAGGCTTCGGGAGAAAGAAAGGGGGGGAACACCAGAGGTAGATGGAGAACAGGGAAACATGTCAGCGATGGGGTAAGAAGGGGAGGAGGGGCATTAACGGAAGTTAGAGAAGTCAATGTTTATGCCATCAGGTTGGAGGCTACCCAATCGGTATATAAGGTGTTGTTCCTCCAACCTGAGTTTGGATTCATTTTGACAGTAGAGGAGACTTATCATTCTGATATGTCTATCCATGGCCTCCTCTACAACTGATTCCACAACCGACAGACTCACTTTCACAGAGTCTACAACTGATTCCACAACCGACAGACTCACTTTCACAGTCTACAGCTAATTCCACAACCGACAGACTCACTTTCACAGAGTCGACAACTGATCCCACAACCAACAGACTCATTTTCACAGAGTCGACAACTGATCCCACAACCAACAGACTCATTTTCACAGAGTCTACAACTGATCCCACAACCAACAGACTCACTTTCACAGACTGATTCCACAACGGACAGACTCACTTTCACAGAGTCTACAACTGATTCCACAACCGACAGACTCACTTTCACAGAGTCTACAACTGATTCCACAACCTACAGACTCACTTTCACAGAGTCTACAACTGATCCCACAACCAACAGACTCATTTTCACAGAGTCGACAACTGATCCCACAACCAACAGACTCATTTTCACAGAGTCTACAACTGATCCCACAACCAACAGACTCACTTTCACAGACTGATTCCACAACCGACAGACTCACTTTCACAGAGTGTACAACTGATTCCACAACCGACAGACTCACTTTCACAGTCAACAGCTAATTCCACAACCGACAGACTCACTTTCACAGAGTCTACATCTGATTCCACAACCTACAGACTCACTTTCACAGAGTCTACAACTGATTCCACAACCTACAGACTCACTTTCACAGAGTCTACAACTGATTCCACAACGGACAGACTCACTTTCACAGTCTACAGCTAATTCCACAACCGACAGACTCACTTTCACAGAGTCGACAACTGATCCCACAACCAACAGACTCATTTTCACAGAGTCGACAACTGATCCCACAACCAACAGACTCATTTTCACAGAGTCTACAACTGATCCCACAACCAACAGACTCACTTTCACAGACTGATTCCACAACCGACAGACTCACTTTCACAGAGTGTACAACTGATTCCACAACCGACAGACTCACTTTCACAGTCAACAGCTAATTCCACAACCGACAGACTCACTTTCACAGAGTCTACATCTGATTCCACAACCTACAGACTCACTTTCACAGAGTCTACAACTGATTCCACAACCTACAGACTCACTTTCACAGAGTCTACAACTGATTCCACAACGGACAGACTCACTTTCACAGAGTCTACAACTGATTCCACAACCGACAGACTCACTTTCACAGAGTCTACAACTGATTCCACAACCTACAGACTCACTTTCACAGAGTCGACAACTGATCCCACAACCAACAGACTCATTTTCACAGAGTCGACAACTGATCCCACAACCAACAGACTCATTTTCACAGAGTCTACAACTGATCCCACAACCAACAGACTCACTTTCACAGACTGATTCCACAACCGACAGACTCACTTTCACAGAGTGTACAACTGATTCCACAACCGACAGACTCACTTTCACAGTCAACAGCTAATTCCACAACCGACAGACTCACTTTCACAGAGTCTACATCTGATTCCACAACCTACAGACTCACTTTCACAGAGTCTACAACTGATTCCACAACCTACAGACTCACTTTCACAGAGTCTACAACTGATTCCACAACGGACAGACTTACTTTCACAGAGTCTACAACTGATTCCACAACCGACAGACTCACTTTCACAGAGTCTACAACTGATTCCACAACCTACAGACTCACTTTCACAGAGTCTACAACTGATTCCACAACGGACAGACTCACTTTCACAGAGTCTACAACTGATTCCACAACCGACAGACTCACTTTCACAGAGTCTACAACTGATTCCACAACCTACAGACTCACTTTCACAGAGTCTACAACTGATTCCACAACCGACAGACTCACTTTCACAGAGTCTACAACTGATTCCACAACCTACAGACTCACTTTCACAGAGTCTACAACAGAATCCACAACGGACAGACTCACTTTCACAGAGTCTACAACTGATTCCACAACCGACAGACTCATTTTCAGAAGCTACAACTGATTCCACAACCGACAGACTCATTTTCAGAAGCTACAACTGATTCCACAACCTACAGACTCACTTTCCCAGAGTCTACAACACAATGTAGTCTTCTTATTTTTATTTGCATCTTTTATTTTCCCTGCACATTGATTGCATCGTTTTAATACATTCCGTTGTGCTATGATTTGTTTTGTACAGAATCCCCCAATATCTTCACATTCAGAAGTGTTAGGTATCTGCCGAGGGAGATGAAGGGTTAATGTAGAGCTGGCTGGTCTACAGTGATGGATGTTTACATTCCAGCAGCCTTTCCCCGACCGCTTCAAGCTCCAATTCCAGTTTATTGTGATTCAGCATGCAGCTAAAACTAAACAACAATTTTATATGCACCCTCTCGAACAACTGCCACGTCTGTCCTATCAAGAGGCGACCCGGACTGACAGAAAGATTTCAGTGTCGCCTACCTAGACTTTTAGAGACTTGCGACATTGTTCTGCAGATAAATGCCCCGACTAATGAAGACCATACGCTTTCTTCAACCCCCTACCAGCTTCGTTATAAGAATGTGATGATGCGTGCAGGAGGAAATACCACTCTAGGTTTGCCGATATCCTAGTGGACATACCGCCTCCCTTGACCCTGCCACTTTGATTTGGACACCTCTTTATTGTCCAGATCCGTCACTTGTCTTTATTGGATTCTTCCTCCTCGTTAAATCCATTTTAAAGATTAAAATTGTCAGTGGTGGGGTTATTAGTTATGGACTGGGAGAGACTGCACTGTTTCGCCCTGTCCTGTCGCTTTCTCAAGGGAATCTGCTGTTCGCCCTTCAGAGGAGCTCCGTTTAAAGTTGGGATTCTGTGCCACCCCCTCCCAGAGTGTTCCGCCCAACCCCCAACAGTCCTCGGCATGGATTTACCAAACCTGTTTGTCTGCCTCGGCTACAAGTCCTTACTGTTGCTGGGATACCGGCCTGTGTGTTTGTTTAGCCCGTTCGAGGTATGAAATGGGTTCTGGTTTAGAAATACAATTGGTCCGGGTGTTGGAGAGGCGGAATCAGAATATTGATTTTGTTTCAGGACCCCCTGTGTCAAAAAGTGAATAGTGCATTAACATTATTCAACAGATATTTATTCTTTCCAAACAAAAACAACTAAAACAATTTGCTCCAGATTCGTTGGTCGTCTAGAAGAAGGTTTTGCCGATTTTAGCGAGCGGTACAAAATTCCACTGGGACGTGAGTGTGAGTAGACGGAGTGATTCAGGTGCAGAAAGAGACAACGTGGAAATACCCCCCTGTCCGATTGATAGCGGGTACTGTCAATAATCCTCAAGTTCATTTTGAAGTATAATTGTAATCCGACCGTACTCCTGTGTACAAGACGGGACGGTAGCGTGGTGGTTCGCACAGTGCTTTACAGTACAGGTGGCCATAGAGTACAGGGTGCCGTATAGGACGCTGTCTGTAAAGAGTTTGTACTTTCTCCCCGAGAACGTGTGGGGTACTCCGGTTACTCTGGTTTCCTCCCTCAGTCCAGACGTACTGTTTGTTGGATGTAGTTCCGTGACGGTCCCTAAGATCCCACATCCCTGGCCATTTATAGACTCCAGACCGACAGGTATTTTTTTACGATCTGCGGTTGACCCGACCAGTAGGAGTACCAGTCTCTGAGTTAGACCATCACCTGAGTACCAGCGCTCTTGACGGGAGAGCACTTGAGCCAGGAAATGTTTGTCACGTCTCAGAGGTCCTGTGCTTCCTGACAGATTTCACTTTATCTATTCCCTTGGGGTCCGCTTCTGCTGAGGGTTTCTGTGGTTTTCAGAGCATGGCCCCGTTATGGTCCTGGGAAACTTCCTGGGATCATCATAGGTCAGAAACATGGGAATGGCTCTATCCAGGCCGATTCCCAGAGGCTCACGGAGTTCCCGAGACTGTAACACCTGCCTCTGACATTCCCGAGTTTTCGAACTATGACGATCCCAAGAGGTTTCCCAGGAGTATTCCGACCTCCTCGGGGTTTATCGGCGCTATGTTTGTGTCATGAAGTTATTTTAGGGACCTGCCCAGCGCATGGAAGACTCCTTCTCTCCCTCAGGACCCGAAATGCTGGTCAAGGACAAGTATATTCAAGAGGCTCTTTCCGCAGGGTTTTTCAGATCCTGCACTTCCCTAGCGGGAGCAGGGTTCTTTGTGTGATCAGAAAGATGGGCGTCTGAGACCTTGCATCGATTATAGTGGCTTTAACAAAAATAACAGTGTGAATCACTCCCACTTGTCAATAATTAACACAGTGTTTGAATCACTGCAAGGGGCAACTATTCTCGTAAAACTGAACCTGAGGAATGCCTCTATAACTTAATTCGTATTCATTAAGGGGGCGAGTGGAAGACAGCTTTTAATACCCCGACATATCATTATGAATGCTGATTGATAATATCCAGTTGTCTTTCAGACATTTATTAATGGCATTCTGAGGGGAAGTTTGTGTTTGTGCACCTCGATGACATTCTGATCTTTTGAAACTCTTATGGGGAGCAGGTAACACATGTAAGTCAGGTTCTTCAGTGCTTGTTAAGGAATCGCCTGTCTGTGAAAATAGAGAAGAGTGGGTTCCACATCCCCAGTTGGGATTTGTCATCTCCCAAGGAAATCTTCTTACGGACCCTGAAAAACCACGAGCCGTGTGGGACTGGCCTACATGACCTACAGCCAACAACACTGGAATACAAGAATTGAATTGTAAGAAAGGAGCATAAAAGCAGACGCTTCAAGTGTGCAGGCGGGTGTAACTCTGTAGGAGACCAACTATCGCAGATGTGAGGTTGGAAACGGGACTACGAGGAACATGCGGCCTGCAGAAGAAAGTCCTTTTTCACTGGTCTTGTATTTCCTGTTCCCTGACCCTTCATAGGTCAGGAAAACTTAGTTGATGAGCTCAAAACCAGGCAAAATGATAGTACAGTAAGGACTAGATGGGCTGAATGGTCTTTTAGTGCTGTAGTACTTAAATAAATGGTACTAGAGAGATATCAAAGTGCAGGTAACAGTATATTGGAATAATGACAACCGCCAAGATTCAGGAACTCCACTCATGACATTATAGTCACACCAGTTGTTGTCATAGAGAATTTGTTGGACTGTTAGACCTGTGCATAAACATTTTATTCAATCATCAGGGCCTAGACTATAATTTCATGAATTCTTTCTGTTATCAAAATGGAGCTTTACTGTTAATTTTGTCAGATGGGAATGTAAATGCCGTACTAACTTCGTACTCAGGTAGATCAGCTTTCACTGTTGTCCTGTTGTGCTATGGTCTGCATAAGGGACCTTTCCCATTCCCAAAGTACTTCACAAGCTTGCTGTTTTCTACCAACACCCTTCCTTACAGTGTCTGCAATTCCAGTTCCCCGCGCCTGTGTCTTGAGTAAAGTCGGTTAAATAATTGTTTTCCAAAATCAATTAGAGCAAATTAGGTAATTAGGTAATTTGCTCCATCACTTCTGCTTGGCCGTTCCATGATGGCTGATTTATTAGCCCTCTCAGCCACATCCTCCTGCCTTCTCCCCATAATTTTCACACATTGACCAATCAAGAAACTATCAACCTTTGCCTTAAATACACCGAGTGATGAGTTCTCTGCCGACGCCTGTGAAGAGAAATTTCATAGATTTACCACACTCTTCATAAATAAATTCCTCCCCATTTCCATTCAAAGGGAATGTCCCTCTATTCTGAATCTGTGTCCTCTGGTCGTAGGCTGCAACACTACAAAGGTCCACTCTACATCGACTTTAGGCCTTTTTAATCTTCAGTAGGTTTCAATTAACACCCCTCATTCTTCTAAATTCCAGTGAATACAGGCCCAGTGTGTTCAGACACTCTTCATATAAGTCTTTCATTTCTGAATCATTATTGTGAACCTTCATTGAACCCTCTCCATTGTTTCCTATATTATGGGCCTAAAACTACTTATAATTCTGCCCTGATTCCTCATTTCACTAATCTATCTAATTTCTTCTGCTATAACCCTGTTTCCTCAACACGACCTGCACACCACGCCCCCTTCCTGCTCTCGTATTGTCTGCAAACCTGGCCACCAATCCATCACTCAAATCATTGAGATGTAATATGAAAATAAACGACCCCAACACAGACCCATGTGGCAGTGAACCAGAAAGGGCTCCCACTATTCCCACTCTTTGTCTGCTGCCAGTCAGCCAATACTTTATCCATGCTCATATCATTCCTGTAATACCCTGCACTCTTACCTTGCTTAGCAGCCTCACCTTGTCAAATCCCTTCTGAGAACCCAAATACACAACATCCACAGATACTACTTTGTTCATCTTGCTTGTTGGCTCAACGAATTCCAATAGATAAGCCAGGCAGGAATTTCCCGTACTCAAACTGTACAGCTATTGGCCTGTTTTATAATAGGGCTCCAAGTACCCCAAAACCTTTTCCTTATTAATCGACTCCAACACCTTCCCAACCACTGAGCTCAGGCAATTGGCTCCATCGCTTTTTGAAGAGTGGAGTGATATTTGCAATTATAGACTTTCAGACTTTTGATCAACTCCCAACTCCCTTTGCACATCTGATTCATCAATTTGTTCTGATATTCAGGGACAGCTGACAGTCATGTTTACTTCAGGAACCTGGTGAAGAGAATGTGATGGACAGAGGCCAGTCCATCACAGGCAAACCTCTCCACACCATTGAATACATTCAGATGGACCACTGCCTCAAGAAAGCAGCATCCATCATCAAGGACGCCCAGCATTCAGGATATGCCCTCTTATCACCACCACATATGGAGACCTTTCGGTCTGACACCACCAGGTTCAGGACCATTTGTTATCTTACAGCCGTCAGGCTCCTGAAGCAGTGTGGATAATTTCAATCAGCAATAAATCTCAACTGATTCCACAACCGACAGACTCACTTTCATGGAGTCCACAACTGAATCCATAACCTACAGACTCACTGTCACAGAGTCTACAACTGATTCCACAACCTACAGACTCACTTTCACAAAGACTGCAACAGATTCCACAACCGACAGACTCACTTTCACAGAGTACAACTGATTCCACAACCTACAGACTCACTTTCACAGAGTCTACAACTGATTCCACAACCCACAGACTCACTTTCAGAGTCTACAACTGATTCCACAACCGACAGACTCACTTTCACAGACTCCACAACTGAATGCAAAACCTACAGACTCACTTTCACAGAGTCTACAACTGATTCCACAACCGACAGACTCACTTTCACAAAGTCTACAACTGATTCCACAACCGACAGACTCACTTTCAGAGTCTACAACTGATTCCACAACCGACAGACTCACTTTCACAGTCCACAACTGAATGCACAACCTACAGACTCACTTTCACAGAGTCTACAACTGATTCCACAACCGACAGACTCACTTTCACAAAGTCTACAACTGATTCCACAACCGACAGACTCACTTTCACAGAGTACAACTGATTCCACAACCTACAGACTCACTTTCACAGAGTCTACAACTGATTCCACAACCCACAGACTCACTTTCAGAGTCTACAACTGATTCCACAACCGACAGACTCACTTTCACAGACTCCACAACTGAATGCAAAACCTACAGACTCACTTTCACAGAGTCTACAACTGATTCCACAACCGACAGACTCACTTTCACAAAGTCTACAACTGATTCCACAACCGACAGACTCACTTTCAGAGTCTACAACTGATTCCACAACCGACAGACTCACTTTCACAGTCCACAACTGAATGCACAACCTACAGACTCACTTTCACAGAGTCTACAACTGATTCCACAACCGACAGACTCACTTTCACAAAGTCTACAACTGATTCCACAACCGACAGACTCACTTTCACAGAGTCTACAACTGATTCAACAACCTACAGACTCACTTTCAGAGTCTACAACTCGATGTAGTCTTGTTATTTTTACTTGCATCTTTTATTTTCCCTGCACATTGATTGTTTTGTCCGTCTCTGTCTCTTCCTGCATCGTTTTTCATACATTCCATGAGCTTTGATTTGTTTTGTGCAGAATCCTCCAATATCTTCACATTAAGAAGTGTAGGAATCTGCCGCGGGAGAAGAAGGGTTAATGTAGAGCTGGCTCGTCTACAGTGAGGGATGTTTACATTCCAGCAGCCTTTCCCCGACCGCTTCAAGTGATTCAGCACGCAGCTAAAACTAAAGAATAATTTTATATGCACCCACTCGAAAAACTGCCACGTCCGTCCATTCAGGATGAGACCCGGACTGACACAAAATTCTCAGTGTTCCCTAACTAGACTTTTAGAGACCTGCAACGTAGTTTAGCCCCGACTAATGAAGGCCAGAATACCATCCGCTTTCTTCAATCCCCTACCAGCTTCGTTATAAGAATGTGATGATGCGTGCAGGGGGAAAATACCACTCTAGGTTTACCGATCTCCTAGTGGACATACCGCCTCCCTTGACCCTGCCACTTTGATTTGGACACCTCTTTATTGTCTAGATCCGCCACTTGTCTTTATTGGGATCTTCCTCCTCGTTAAATCAATTTTAAAGTTTAAAATGGTCAGTGGTGAAGTTACCTGTATGTTGAGCTGGTGGGGTTATTAGTTATGGATGGGAGAGACAACGCAGTATCGCCCTGTCCTGTCGTTTTCTCAAGGGAATCTGCTGTTCGCCCCTCAGACGGGCTCCTTTTAAAGTTCGGATTCTGTGCCTCCCCCTCCCGGAGTGTTCTGCCCAACCCCCAACAGTCCTCGGCATTGTTTTACCAAACCTGTTTGTCTGCCTCGGCTGCAAGTCCTTGCTGTTGCTAGGATACCGGCCTGGAGTGTTTGTTTAGTCCGGCATTTTAATATTGATTATGGCTCAGTACCCACTGTACATGAAGTGAACAGTGCATTAACATTAAACACGCTCCAACAGAGATTCATTCTTTATAAACAAATACAACTAAAACAATTTGCTCCAGATTCGTTGGTCGTCTAGAAGAAGGTTTTGCCGATTTTACCGAGCGGTACAAAATCCCACTGGGACGTGAGTGTGAGTAGACGGAGTGATTCAGGTGCAGAAAGAGACAACGTGGAAATACCCCCCTGTCCGATTGATAGCGGGTACTGTCAATAATCCTCAGGTTCATTTTGAAGTATAATTGTAATCCGACCGTACTCCTGTGTACAAGACTTTCTCCCCGACACCGTGTGGGTTTCTGCTGAGGGTTTCTGTGGTTTTCGTAGAATGGCCCTGTTATGGTCCTGGGAAACTTCCTGGGATCATCATAGGTCAGAAACATGGGAATGGCTCTATCCTGGGCCGATTCCCAGAAGCTCACGGAGTTCCCGAGACTGTAACCCCCGTTTCCGTTCCTGCCTCTGACATTCCCAAGTTTTCGACCTATGACGATCCCAAGAGGGTTCCCAGGAGTATTCCGACCTCCTCGGGGTTTCCAGTAAACAGATTGCAAACGCACACACCGCCCCATCGGCGCTATGTTTGTGTCATGAAGTTATTTTAGGGACCCGCCCAGCGCATGGAAGACTCCTTCTCTCCCTCAGGACCCGAAATGCTGGTCAAGGACAAGTATATTCAAGAGGCTCTTTCCGCAGGGTTTTTCAGATCCTGCACTTCCCTAGCGGGAGCAGGGTTCTTTGTGTGATCAGAAAGATGGGCGTCTGACACCTTGCATCGATTATAGTGGCTTTAACAAAAATAACAGTGTGAATCACTCCCACTTGTCAATAATTAACACAGCGCTATGGGTAAGCCTAGGTTGTTCTAAGGTAGGGACTTACTCGGAACAGCTTTGTGGGCCGAAGCGCTTGTATTGAGCTGTAGGTTTTCTGTGTTTCTGTGTTACATACCTCGAGCAGACTAAGCAAACACACAGGCCGGTATCCCAGCAACAGTCAGGACTCGCAGCCGAGGCAGACAAACAGGTTTGGTAAAACAATGCCGAGGGGGTTGGGGGTTGGGCAGAACACTCCGGGCCTCCGGGAGGCACAGAATCACAACTTTAAACGGAGCCCGTCTGAGGGCCGAAAAGCAGATACCCTTGAGAAAGCCTCAAAACAGGGCAAAACTATGTTGTCTCTCCCAGTCCACCAGTAATAACCCCAACAGCTGAACGTACAGGTAACTTCCAACTTTTAAACGGGTTTAACGAGGAGAAAGATCCCAATAAAGACACTTGGGGGACCTGGATAATGAAGACGTGGGCCATCTCAAAGTTGGGATAGTGAAGGGATACGGTGTATCCACGAGGAGGCTGACAAACCTAGAGGGATATTTTCCCAACTGCCCACATCATCACATCCTTACAGTGAAGATATGGTGTGTTGGACTTCATTAGTCGGGACATTAATCTCAAGGGCCATGTTGAGCTCTCTAAAAGTCTAGTTAGACGACACTGAGAATTTTGAGAACCTCCTCCTGATAGGAAAGTCGTGGAGGTTTTAGAGAGGGAGAGTAGGAAATTTACCCAGGGCATTGTTTTGTTTCAGCCAGTATGCGGGTGTACGGCTGAATCACGGCAAACTGGAACTTGAACTTGAAACGGTCGGGGAAAGGCTGTAAACATCCCTCACCGTAGACGAGCCAGTTCTACATTAACACTCCATCTCCCTCGGCAGATTCCAACACTTCAGAATGTGAAGACGTTGGAGGATTCCCTCAAAGCAGCTGCACAAGTTGATAGACCGAAAGGCCACGATAGGAAGGATCACAATGGGAATGTTAGGCCCATCGAGCCTGCCTGCCATCCCACCATGACTGATTTCTTCTTCTGTGCAAATTCTGTTTGATTTCTGATCCTCAGGGTTCTTCCGGGGCCGTGTCCGTATAGTGACGCAGTGGGCAGAAGCTTCTGGAATGATGAGCTCGATTGTTGTTATCTGTGAGACTGGCCACACTCAGGGTGGAGGACTGGTCATCAGCTGACACCCTACTATCGTGATGTAGGAACCACGAGTCATATTTAAATGACAAAAACACAAATTTTAAACAAACAAATAAAAATAGCCGAATCACACTGAATCGTTGGTCACTGATTCCTACCCGCTTTACCCTGGGCAAAGCATCCGATCCCCAATTCCCGGGGTCCCGCCGCCCGAGTCTCCCCCCGATTCCCGGAGCCCTGCTGCCGGAGTCTCACCCCGATCCCCGGGGCCCCGCTGCCCGAGTCTCCCCCCGATCCCCGGGGCCCGGCTGCCCGAGTCTCCCCCCGATCCCCGGGGCCCCGCTGCCCTGTCACTGTCCAATCTCACCCCATGAATATAACAGCAAAGAGATAATGCTGAGGCTTTATAAGACACGAGTCAGGCCGCACTTGGAGTATTGTCAACAGTGTTGGGCCCCACATCTCAGACAGGATGTGTTGTCATTGGAGAGAGTCCAGAGGAAGTTCACTAGGATGATTTTGGGAATGAAGGGGTTAAACTATGAGGAGCACTTGGCAGCTTTGACCCTGTGCTTACTGGAACTCAGAAAAATGCGGAGGCATCTCATTGAAACCTACCGAATGTTGAAAGGACTGGATAAGGTGGATGTGGAGAAGGTATTTCCTGTGGTGGGGCACAGCCACAAAGTCGAGGGGCCACCTTTTCAAACAGAGGTAAGCAGCTTATTTTTTTTATTAGCCAAGGTATATTGGATCTGTGGAATGCTCTGCCACAGACTGTGGTGGAGGCCGAGTGTGTGGGTATATTCAAGGCGGAAGTTGATCGTTTCCTGATCAGTCAGGGCATCAAAGGATATGGCGGGAGGTCAGATATCTGGAATTGAGTGCGATCTAGGATCAGCCATGATGGAAAGGTGGCTGACTCAATGGGCTGAATGGCCTAATTCTGTTCCTATGCCTTATGGACTTATGAACACAAGCCCCCTCAATCATGATGAATCTCCTCTGCACTCTTCCAGCACAAAACATCCTTTGTACAGAATGCTAAGTGGAACTGAATGCAACTTTTCAAGAATGTTGTCAAGTCAGGCAGCATCTGTTGAAGGGAATAGAGTCGATGGTTCTGACAGAACCCTTCCCTTACGGCACTAACACAGGCCCTTCGGCCCAACCTTTCCATGCTGTCCTCCTGTCCATTTAAACTAATCCCTCTGCCTGTCTTTGACACAGAACACAGAAATCTACAGCACATTGCAGGCTCTTCAGCCCACAATGTTGTACCGACTATGTAACCTACTCTAGAGACTGCCTAGGATTTCCTGATCGTATCCTCTATGTTTCTAAGCTCCATGAACCTATCTAAGAGTCTCTTAAAATATCCTATTGTATCCACCTCCACCATCACTGCAGGCACTGCATTGCATGCACCCACCACTCTCTGTGTAAGAAACTTACCCCTGACATTCCCTCAGTACCGACTTCCAAGAAGCTTAAAACTACGTCCCCTCGAGTTGGTCACTTCAAGCCTGGGAAAATTTCTCTGGTTATCCACATGGTCAAAGCCTCTCATCATCTTATTACAATTACTTATGTACAGGTTAGGAGAAATATAGCTTCAACATCACCTCACAGCTCTTGAACTCAATCCCACGGTTGATGAAGGCCATCACACCAGACGCCTTCCTAACAACACTGCCAACCTGCGCAGCAGCTTCGAATGTCGTATGGACATGGACCCCAAGATCTCTCTGACCCTCCACACTGCCAAGAGTCTTACCATTGATATTATATTCTGTGTTCAAATTTGACCTGCAGAAATGAATCTCTTCATCTGTGTTGAACTCCATCTGCCACTTCCCACTTCTGCATCTGAGGCGAGGAAATAGATTGCTGGGCCTCTGGCTAGGATCATTATGTCCTCATTGTCCACGGGCATGGTCCCGGAGGATTCGAGGGAGGCGAATGTTGTCCCCTTGTTCAAAAAGGGTAGTAGGGATAGTCCGGATAATTATAGACCATTGAGCCTTACATCTGTGGTGGGAAAGCTGTTGGAAAAGATTTACAAAGATAGGATCTATTGGCATTTAGAGAATCATTGTCTGATCAGTGACAGTCAGCATGGCTTTCTGGAGGGCAGATCGTGTCTAACAAGCCTGATGGAGTTCTTTTAAGAGGTGATAAGGTATATAGATGAGGGTAGTGCAGTGGATATGATCTACATGTATTTTAGTAATGCATTTGATAAGGTTCCACATGGTAGGCTTATTCAGAAAGTCAGAAGGCATGGGATCCAGGGATGTTTGACCAGGTGGATTCAGAATTGGCTTGCCTGCAGAAAGCAGAGTGTTGCGGTGGAGGGAGTACATTAGAATTGGAGGGTTGTGACTAGTGGTGACCCACAAGGATCAATTCTGGGATCCCTACTTTTCGTGATTTTTATTAACGACCGGAATATGGGGGTAGAAGGATGGATTGGCAAGTTTGCAGAAGACACAAAGGTTGGTGGATAGTGTAGAGGATTGTCAAAGATTGCAGAGAGACATTGATAGGATGCAGGAGTGGGCTGACAAGTGGCAGATAGAGTTCAACCTGGAGAAGTGTGAGGTGGTACACTTTGGAAGGACAAACTCTGAGGCAGAGTACAAAGTAAATGGCAGGATACTTGGAAGTGTGGAGGAGCAGAGGGATCTGGGGCTACATGTCCACAGATCCCTGAAAGTTACCTCACAGGTAGACAGAGTAGTTAAGAAAGCTTATGGGGTGTTAGCTTTCATAAGTTGAGGGATAGAGTTTAAGAGTCGCTATGTAATGATGCAGCTCTATAAAACTCTGGAAGGATGTGGAAGCATTGGAAAGGTACAGAGGAGATTTACCAGAATGCTGCCTGGTTTAGAGAGTATGGATTATGATCAGAGATTAAGGGAGCTAGGGCTTTACTCTCTGGAGAGAAGGATGATGAGAAGAAATGATAGAGGTATAGTTGATATTAAGGGGAATAGATCGAGTGGACATCCAGCACCTCTTCCCCAGGGCACCACTGCTCAATACAAGAGAACATGGCTTTAAGGTAAGGGGAGGGAAGTTCAAATGGGGATATGAGAGGAAGATTTTATACTCGGAGAGTGGTTGGTGCGTGGAATGCACTGCCCAAGTCAGTGGTAGAGGCAGATACACTAGTCAAATTTAAGAGCCTACTAGACAGGTATCTGGAGGAATTTAAGCTTAGGGAGGCAGAGTTTAAGGGTCGGCACAACATTGTGGGCCGAAGGGCCTGTACTGTGCTGTATTGTTCTATGTTCTATCTATTTCTCGCTGGAATCTCTCTTTTAATTTAATTTTTTATTGAAGGCACGACACAGTACAGAAAACGTAATGCATTGCATTTTCCTCCATTTTGCTTTTATACCTTACCCCTAAACAACACCACAATGTCATCAGTGGGGCCTTCTGGGAGTTGTAGTCATTATGCTCGCTCGCTCCCTGTCGAAGCATGTTTCGTCAGCCACCACAGACGGCACCGAAACAGACCCACCGAGGCGCGAAGGGGATTCACACCCGTCCTTGTGGGCGCCGAGGCCGGCGACACCGACAGAAGCGAATCGCTGATCTCTGCCATGGCGATGGAGCGGAAGAGGAGGGGCTGATCATGGGCCGATTTCCTCCAGCCTATCGTGGCTCAGACTGTAAACTGACCCATGCTATCATTGGCTGCAGTGCCTGTCGCTCAAATGGGAACTCAGAGAGTGATTAGTTTATGTGAATGTCAGTCAGCCTTCCTGTCTTTATGAGTTTGGATTTGGATTTATAACTGGACAGGAAGCAAATTGGGAGAAATGTGAGTTTTTATGTGATGGTGCATCAGTCTCCGAGTTACATTATTAACAATAAAAGGGCAAAG
This sequence comes from Hemitrygon akajei, assembly GCF_048418815.1. NCBI lineage: Eukaryota > Metazoa > Chordata > Chondrichthyes > Myliobatiformes > Dasyatidae > Hemitrygon > Hemitrygon akajei. The sequence goes on from NW_027331924.1 coordinate 7,351,651, forward strand.
GCTGTGGTGAGGAAGTAGTTGATTTACTGGAGGTTATATTTGAGATAATATTGGAAGGGATATCAAACTTGGAATTGTTTGGGATATGATTTAGAAAATGGGGGGATTTGTGTTGATTAATGAGGGCCAAATGATTGTTACTGAAACAGAGAAGGTTGTGTTACTGGCTGAGATTCATAATCAGGATAATTTAAGTGAAGAAGTTAAACAATGTAGGGATAAGTTTTTCAGTGAATACCCTGATGTGCTGGAAGTCACCTGTAGCAATGATAGTATCACTGATGGAGAGATCTCTTCATATGAATTTAAGAAGTCTATTAATAATGCAGGTCAGGTGTCCCCAGGAAAGACTGATTTTTGAAATTGAAATTGTATATAATTCGTTTTTGTGAAAATATTAAATGTTTGAATTGTGCATCTACTTTCCTCATGGAAATGGAAATAATAGTGCCTGGTGGTCAGCAGCACAGGAGCGCCGCAGGGAACCGTACTCTCTCCGGTCCTGTTCACCCTGTACACATCAGACTTCCAATATAACTCGGAGTCCTGCCATGTGCAGAAGTTCGCTGATGACACGGCCATAGTGGGGTGTGTCAGGAATGGACAGGAGGAGCAGTATAGGAAACTGATACAGGACTTTGTGATATGGTGCAACTCAAACTACCTGCGTCTCAATATCACCAAGACCAAGGAGATGGTGGTGAACTTTAGGAGATATAGGCCTCATATGGAGCCAGTGATCATTAATGGAGAATGTGTGGAGCAGGTTAAGACCTACAAGACCTACAAGTATCTGGGAGTACAGTTAGACGAGAAGCTAGACTGGACTGCCAACACAGATGCCTTGTGCAGGAAGGCACAGAGTCGACTGTACTTCCTTAGAAGGTTGGCGTCATTCAATGTCTGTAGTGAGATGCTGAAGATGTTCTATAGGTCAGTTGTGGAGAGCGCCCTCTTCTTTGTGGTGGCGTGTTGGGGAGGAAGCATTAAGAAGAGGGACTCCTCACGTCTTAATAAGCTGGTAAGGAAGGCGGGCTCTGTTGTGGGCAAAGTGCTGGAGAGTTTAACATCGGTAGCTGAGCGAAGGGCGCTGAGTAGGCTACGGTCAATTATGGAAAACTCTGAACATCCTCTACATAGCACCATCCAGAGACAGAGAAGCAGTTTCAGCGACAGGTTACTATAGATGCAATGCTCCTCAGACAGGATGAAGAGGTCAATACTCCCCAATGCCATTAGGCTTTACAATTCAACCGCCAGGACTTAAGAACTTCTTAAAAGCTATTATTAATGCTTTTTGAGATAGTGATTTAGATGCATATCATATTTTTTACTGAGTTAAGTATTGTATGTAATTAGTTTTGCTACAACAAGTGTATGGGACATTGGAAAAAAGTTGAATTTCCCCATGGGGATGAATAAAGTATCTATCTATCTATCTATCTATCTATCTATCTATCTATTCGAAAACCTGGCAGATCCCCATTTGATCCTTCTAGTTAAGGGCCTATATCGTGAATGTCTCATTTAAGTAAACTTATGGAATGTATGGTAATCAAGCGCTTGAGTTATATTTTGGAAGGAGTGGTGATAAAGTGTTTTATTAGAGTGGATTTTGGAAGGGTGAAATGACATTAGATTCAGTTTGAGGTTTGGAAGATGATATTCGGAAAATACAATTAAATAAAGATGTTGCAATAGCAGTATTTCTTGATACTGAAAAGGGAAATGATATGGGAGAACGGACTTTTGATTAAATCAGGAGTGAGGGAGACATTATATAATTTTTCTGAGTTTATTTTGGATGGACTGTCCAAGTATCGGTCGGCATGTTATGTTTGTGTTTCTATGAGATAGAGAATGGGTTCCCACAAAGCAGTATTTGTAGCCCTTCATTATTTAATATTATGATTAATGATATTTTCTCTGAGATGGGAAAATGGGATACCCTGGGTAAATCACAATATACAGATGACGTAGCTTTATAGATTAGACGTATAAATTGCAATTTACAATTAATAGGTCAAACAGTGGGCAGATTGATGAGGATTTTAAGCTTTCAGTCGTTAAAACACATTACGTGGTTTACAAACAGCATTAATAAACTTGCACTTGATTTTAAATTATGTCATTAATATCTTGAGGAAGTGTCAGTGGTAAGATTTCTCAGTATGTGGATGGATAATAAGCTGACGTGAAAGCACCTATCAGTAAAATAATTGATAAATGTAAAGGAGCTTTAAATCTCCTCAGACATCTGTGTGCGTATTCTTGGGTGCTACATGAAAATCTTTGTTGACCAATTATATTTGTTTAATTTCATCTGCTCTTGATTATGTATGTGTTGCTTATGGATCAGCTTCATCTTCAAATTAAAACTGTTTGTATGTGATACAATTACAGACTTTAAGATTGTGTTCTGGTGTGGTAATGTTGTCTCCTGTTTTGGCTTTACTGATTGCAATGGGACAATTGCCCTCAAAGTAACAGAGGTTCAATAAGTTCAACATACTGGATTAATTTGCGGGGGCAAGGAAATGATCATCCTGTTAAAGGTGTGCTGGAGGATGGTTGGGGACATCACAAGAAGAGTGTTTTTTGTTTTGGGTGGCTGGGTTCTTATCACGCTGGGAATATGGGTGTATTTGATTATACAATATGTCCCACTGTAGCTTTCTCTGTAACCCCACCTTGTTTGTTCCAATGACTTCAGTTGATTTTGGGTTACATGATCGGATTCAGTTCTGCCTGAGAGTCTGTTGGATCATCAGTATATTAATGAAAGTTATTATCATACAGTAACCATTTTTACAGATGAATCAAAAGATAAGTTAACTGGGAATTTTGGTGTGGCTGTTTTTGTGTGCCTCAATTGCAGGTAATGATAAAGAAATGACTTATAACCATTTATCAGCATAGGAAGCAGAATTCTTTCCCAACGGTATAGGCTTACAGTGGTGGAGGAAATTGGTCCTTGTAATTTGCTCAGAATACATTTTGGTTTTGATGAGTCTTAAACAGGTCATTCTGGCAGTAGGTCAGATTGACTGTTGGAGACTTGTCAAACGGTATTTCATATATAAAGTTTGATTTATATGTCTGCACATTATGGGCCCTGCACATCACACTGTTGAGGGAAATGATAATGTTGACTGTTTAGCACCAAAAGCTGTTAAATGTTAAGCTGTGGATATAGACCTTCCACTTAGCAAATTAGAAGCTAAAGGGTTGGTAGTATTAAGAATTAGGGGCTTATGGCAAGACGTAGGATAATGGACATCAGGACAGACACCTTTACAGAATATATAAACCTGTTGGGTTTATACAAGAAGGGCTTTAAACAAGGGAAGGAATGATATTGACTCGACTTAGAAATGCCCACACTATGCTTAATTATGCCTTGTAACTAATTGGAAAACTTCATTCTGTGTCGTGTACATTTTGTCATTATGAAACTGTCGAAACACATACTATTTCAATGTGAAGCGTAGAAGGCTGAAGAAAAATCAAATGCAGTCTTCAGTACAATCTTTGCGAGGGTAGATAGTTTTCAGATAAAAACTATTTAATTATGGGACTGACTTTAAATCAATTCACAGTTTGAGCTGGAAAAGGCATGTAATAATTGTGTTAAACCTAAGGAAATGACATATAGTGTAGCAAAGGTGAGTGGGATGTTGGATTATTGGGATGTTTTTAAAATCCAACAAAAGGCAATGAAAAAAGCCATAAGAATGGTAAAGATGAAATATGAGGGCAAACTGGCCAATAATATAAATCAGGATACTAAAATTTTAGTTTTCAGTTACATGAAGAGTGAAAGGGAGATGAAAGTTGATACTAGACCACTGGAAAATGATGCTGGTGAAGTAGTAATGGGGGACAAAGAAATGGCAGATGAACTTAATGAACAATCTTCACTGTCTTTTCCGGTCAGCACCGCCCCCACTTGTCCCATTTAACCTGTCTCATTACAGCTGGACTTTAGGACCCGCCGCCCGCAGCTGCTGCTGAATCCCCGGTGTTTCTGTTCGGTTGACGGATGCGGTGAACGAGTTAAAATTAATCGATCGATAATTCTCATGTCGTGTTTATTTCACTCCATAGAACCATAGAACACTACAGCACAGAAAACAGGCCATTTGGCGCTTCTAGTCTGTGCGGAAACTTTATTCCGCTCGTCCCATTGACCTGCACCCAGTCCGTAACCCTCCAAACCTCTCCCATCCATGTATCTATCCAATTTATTCTTAAAACGTACGAGTGAGCCCACATTTACCACTTCAGATGGCAACTCATCCCACACACCCACCACTCTGCGTGAATAAGTTCCTCCTAATGTTCCCCCTAAACCTTTCCCCTTTCACCCTTAAACCATGTCCTCTCATATTTATCGTTCCTAATCTAAATGGAAAGAACCTACTCGCATTTACTGTCTATATCCCCCAAAATTTTGTAAACTTCTGTCAAATCCCCCCACATTCTTCTACGCTTCAAGGAATAAAGTCCTAACCTGTTCAATCTTTCCCTGTAACTCAACTCCTGAAGACCTGGCAACATCCTAGTAAATCTCTGCACTCTTTCAATCTCTCCAGCCTCTCCATGGATACCTCATGTCTGAACTTTCTGAACTAACCTTGCATGTAGGACTTTGTCAAAGGCCTTACTAAAGTTCATATCTTTTCCTTCTCCTACTTTGTTGGTAACCTCCTCGAAAAACTCTTCAAGATTCATTAACCACGATCTACCATGCACAAAGCCATACTGACTATCCTTAATCAGCCCTTGGCTGTCCAAATACTTGTAAATCCGATCTCTCTGAACATTTTACAATAATTTACATACTACTGATGTCAGGCTCACTGGCCTGTAATTACCTGGTTTACTATTGGACCCTTTTTTAAACAATGGAATAACAAGAGCTACCCTCCAATCCTCCGGCACTGCACCCGTGGCTGAGGACATTTTACATATTGCTGTCAGGGCCCGTGCAGTTTCTACTCTAGTCTCTCTCATGATCCGAGGAAATATCAAGTCAGGCCCGGGGGATTTATCTACCTTTATGTGCTGTAAGGCAGTAAGCACCTCCTCCTCTGTAATCTACAAATGTTCCATTACACTACTGCTTGTTTCCCTTCCTTCCATATACACTATGCCAGTTTCCTGAGTAAATACTGATGCAAAAAAACTGTTTAAGATCTCCCCCATCTCGTAAGGCTCCACACATAGAGGACCACTCTGATCTTCTAGGGGAGCAATTTTGTCCCTTACTATCCTTTTACTCTTAATATACTTGTAGAAACCCTTCAGGTTTTCCTTCACATTATCTGCCAAAGCCACCTCATGTCTTTTTTTTTCCTTCCTGATTTCCTTCTTTAGTATTTTCTTACGTTTTCTATACTCTTTAAGTAACTCATTTGTTCTTTGTTGCCTATACCTGCTATACACTTCTCTTTTTCTTAACCGGATTGCCAATATCCCTTGAAAACCAAGGTTCCCTATGCCTGTTAACTTTGTCTTTAATCCTGGCAGGAACGTGCAAACTCTGCCCTCTCAAAATTTCACATTTGGAGGCCTTCCACTTACTGAACACATCCTTGTCAGGAAAAAAAAAACTTATCCCAATCCACTCTTCCTAGATCTTTTTTCATTTCCACAAAATTAGCCCTTCTGCTATTTAGAACCTCAACTCGAGGACCAGGCCTATCCTTATCCATAATTAACTTTAAACTGATGACATTATGGTCACTGGACCCAAAATATTCGCCTGCACATACTTCTGTCACCTGACTGTCTGGTTTCCTAATAGGAGATCAAGTATTGCATCCTCTCTCATAGGTACCTCTATATATTGATTTAGAAAATTTTCCTGAAAACATTTCACAAAATCCAAGCCATCTAGCCCTATTACAGTTTGGGAGTCCCAGTCAATATGTGGAAAGTTAAAATCCCCTCCTATTACAACTTCCTGTTTCTTACATTGGTCTACTATCTTTATACAGATTTGCTCCTCCAATTCTCGCTGACTATTGGGCGGTCTGTAATACACCCCTATTAGTGTGGTCACACCTTTCCCGTTCCTCAGCTCCACCCATATAGCCTCTGTAGACAAGCCCTCCGGGCTGTCCTGTCTGCGCACAGCTGTGATATTTTCCCTGACTAGTAATGCCACTCCTCCCCCTTTCATCCCTCCCCCTATATCATGTCTGAAACAACGATATTTCTGTCATGTATAAACCTTGGGTGAGAGGTTATCTTTTTGTATTAATGTATGAAAAATAAATTGTAAATTCTACCAATGGAACCTCTTACTAAAGGAATTTAACATTGTTCACTGTTACTATTTAACAAAGGAGAGACTATCCAAAATATTTCCTAACATAGACAATTATTACGATAGGTGTAAAACTGAAGTAGCCCACTTTTTCACATATGTTCTGGTCATGTTCTTCATTATTTTCTTTTGGAAATCTTTATTTTCTACAATTTCTAAAGTTCTGAAAATTAATTTACAACCTACTGTATAAACCTTTGAATTCTGTCTACACATGCAGTCCTCACATGACATTAATCCTCCTCCACCTCACTATCTGCTCTAACACTCTGGTTCCCCTCCCTCTCCAAATCTAGGTTAAATTCCCTGAAGCAGCACGAGTAAATCTAGCCGCAAGGATGTTAGTCCCCCTCCAGTTCCGGGGCAAACCGTCCCGTCGGAACAGGCCCCACCTTCCCGGGAACAAAGCCCAATTGCCTAGAAACATGAAGCCCTCCCTCCTGCACCATCTCCTTAGCCACTCTCCGCAATTTTATATTTACAGGGACTTTACTCCTGACGCCGGTCACGGCACCCGACCCGTTTACAGACCTGGATCGGAACCGGGGCAGATTCTCAACCACTGGTTTCCATCCCGAGTCCGGAAGAGAGGATAAAGTTTCTCCGTGAATTTATTCCCAGTGAAGGTGTGGAGATGGGACTTGGTCTCCGCGTTGTAAAATGAAACTGTCCCGGACTCGTAACTGAGATAAACTCCCACCCTCCTGGGGATGGGACCGGCAGGGAGACGGGACTCGGGGGAGGAGAGATCACGGGTCACGTCATAATCCCGATGTAACACGTCACCATACCGCCCGATGACCCAGAATCCGGTCTCCGGACTCAGACTGAACCATCCCTTCCTCTCCACAGACTCTGCGGCGACTCCCAGCCACCAGAACCGATTCCCCGTCACCTCCACCTCCCAGTAATGTCTCCCCGATGTGAATCTCTCCGATCCCAGCACACAATCCCAGTCTGTGAATCTCTTCCCGGTGTCAGGGAGATTCCTCCAGGTCGGGGTCCGTCTCACACTCTTCCGATCATCAGACACCTCGAGATACGGACCCGCCGTTTCCACATCCAGGGTGACAGAGACTGGGGGGAGAAGCAGAGAATTAGAGAGTCCCCGGGGATCGGGGGGGGAGACTCGGAAAGCGCGGCCTCGGGGATCGGGGGGGAGACTCGGGCAGCGCGGCCCCGGGGATCGGGGGGAGACTCGGACAGCGCGGTCCCGGGGATCGGGGGGAGACTCGGACAGCGCGGCCTCGGGGATCGGGGGGAGACTCGGGCAGCGCGGCCCCGGGGATCGGGGGGAGACTCGGGCGGCGCGGTCCCGGGGATCGGGGGGAGACTCGGACAGCGCGGCCCCGGGGATCGGGGGGGGGGAGACTCAGGCAGCGGGGCCACGGGGATCGGGGGGAGACTCGGGCAGCGCGGCCCCGGGGATCGGGGGGAGACTCGGGCGGCGCGGCCCCGGGGATCGGGGGGAGACTCGGGCAGAGCGGCGCCGAGGATCGTGGGGAGACTCGGGCAGCGGAGCCCCGGGACCGAGGGAAAGGCCTCTGGGCCTCAGGAACCTTTGACTCGACAAAAGCGGATGGACAACTCATGTCTCCCCAAGGGTTTTACGCTGGACAGGGGACACTGTGGTTTTCCCGTAGTTTGGCGCGACAAAAGCGGACACTGGACAGAGAGCAGAGAGACCCCTGGCCCTTGACTCCTCAGACAGGGGAAACATCCTCCCTCACTCCTGCCTGTTGACCCCTGAAAGAATTTTGTGTTTCCATGAGATCTCCTCTCATTCTTCGAAACTGGGAACAGAGAACATAGATCAGTACAGCACAGGAACAGGCCCGTCATTCAATGTTCACATTCATTTGTGAGTGCGAAGTGGGGCAGTGTGATGGTTTGAGACAGTAAAGGAGGTGACAATGGGAACCAGTAGGGGAGAGATGAATGGCAGATTGAACCAGCAGGGGGAGGGGTGGAAAGCCCGTGGGTGAACTGTGTGTGTAGACGTAATGAGAAGCTGGAGGGGGCAAAGATGGCAGATGAGGACGACTTTGTCCCCTTTCCCACAACCCCATCCCCCGCAGCCCCTCATTAGGACAGGGGATGAATTTGCAGGAACCCTTAAGCAACACAGGTCTTGATGAACTGTTTCAGTCCGAACCGTCGACTGTTTATTCTTTTCCATAGAAACTTCCCGGCCTGCTGTTCCACCAACAATTTGTGTGCGTTACTCTGCTTTAAATATACTCAATTATTTGGCCTGACACAGCTGCCTGTGGCAGATTCACTATCCTGTGGATAAAGTAATTCCTCCTAATCTCTGTCCTAAATGGACATCCCTATAGTCGGAGGCTGTGCTTACCGTTCTCGACCCACCCACATCCTCCCAACATCAACTCTCTCCAGACGGGTGTCAGAGAGATCTGGCAAGACCCTTCATCAGGACCTGTGTAGCTTGGATTACCAGCATCTGCAGATTTTCTCCTGTTTGATTTTTAAAGCAGAAGCTAATAAGTAAAGTTCTTGATTAGAAGGTTGGCGTCATTCAATGTCTGTAGTGAGATGCTGAAGATGTTCTATAGGTCAGTTGTGAGACAGAGAAGCAGTTTCAGCGACAGGTTACTATCGATGCAATGCTCCTCAGACAGGATGAAGAGGTCAATACTCCCCAATGCCATTAGGCTTTACAATTCAACCGCCAGGACTTACGAACTTTTTAAAAGCTATTATTAATGCTTTTTGAGATAGTGATTTAGATGCATATCATATTTTTTTATGGAGTTAAGTATTGTATGTAATTAGTTTTGCTACAACAAGTGTATGGGACATTGGAAAAAAAGTTGAATTTCCCCATGGGGATGAATAAAGTATCTATCTATCTATCTATCTATCTATCTATCTATCTATCTATCTATCTATCTATCTATCTATCTATCTATCTATCTATCTATCTATCGATCTATCTGGTCAGAATCTCAAAAATTATCGGGAGGAGGCAGGAGAATAGGGTTGAGGTGGATAATAAATCAGACATTCTTCTAAACTCGCGTGAGTACAGGCCCAGAACCATCAAACACTCGTCATATGTTAACTCTTTCATTCCCGGAATTATTCTTGTGAATCTTCTGTACTCCCTCCAATGCCAGCACATGTTTTCCAATAGAATGGACCAAAACTGCTCACAATACTCCGTGTGGTCTGACCAATGCCTTATAAAACCTCAGCATTACATCATTGCTCTTGTACTCTAATCCTCTTGAAATGAAAGCAAACATTGAGTTTGCCAATCTTACCACTGACACAAACTGCAAGTTAACCTTCAGGGAATCCTGCACAAGGACACCCATGTCACTTTGCACCTCTGATTTTTAAATTTTCGCCGTTTACAGAATTGTCTATGCCTTTATTCCTTCGACCAAAGTCATACCTGCCTAAGTTTGTACCTGTCAAACTCTACCTGTGCTACAAGATCCTTATTACGTATACTGGTGCTTTCAAATAAGACCATAAGACAAAGCAGCAGAAGCCAGCCATTTGGCCCTTCGAATCTGCTCCGCCATTTTATCATTTTACCATTCTCCCATTTAGTCCCACTCTCCACCTTCTCACCATGACCTTTGATGCCCTGGCTACTCACATACCTATCAATCTCTGCCTTAAATACACCCAATGACCCCGCCTCCACTGCCGCAAGAAATTCACAGATTCACCACCCTCTGGCTAAAAAAATTTCTTTGCATCGCCGTTCTGAATGGTCGCCCTTCAATCCTTAAGTCATGCTCTCTCGTACTGGACTCCCCCATCATGGGAAACAACTTTGCCACATCCACTCTGTCCATGCCTGTTAGCATTCGACATGTTTCTGTGAGGTTCCCCCTCATTCTTCTAAATTCCACGGAGTACAGTCCAAGAGCGGTCAAATGTTCCTCACATGTTAACCCTCTCATTCCCGGAATCATTCTAGTCAATCTTCTCTGAACCCTCTCCAATGTCAGAACATTCTTTCTTAAATAAAGAGCCCAAAACTGCACACAGTATTCCAAGTGAGGTCTTACCAGTTCCTTATAGAGCCTCAACATCACATCCCTACTCTTATATTATATTCCTCTAGAAATGAATGCCAACATTGCATTCGCCTTCTTCACCACCGACTCCACCTGGAGGTTAACCTTAAGGGCATCCTGCACGAGCACTCCCAAGTCCCGTTGCATCTCAGGACTTTCAATTCTCTCTCCATTTAAATAATAGTCTGCCCATTTATTTCTTCTAACAATGTGCATGACCATACACTTTTCAACATTGTATTTCATTTGCCACTTCTTTGACCATTCTCCTAATCTATCCAAGTCTCTCTGCAAACTCTCTGTTCGCTCAGCACTACCGTCCCCTCCACCTATCTTTGTATCATCAGCAAACTTAGCCACAAAGCCATCTATTCCATAATCCAAATCGTTGATATACAACGTAAAAAGAAATTTTCCCAACACAGACCCCCGTGGAACACCACTGGTAACTGGCAGACAACCAGAATGGGATCCTTTATTCCCACTCTCTGTTTCCTGCCAATCAGCCAACGCTCTATCCACGTATGTAACTTTCCAGTAATTCCATGGGCTGTTATCTTGTTTAGCGGCCTCATGTGTGGCACCTTGTCAAAGGCCTTCTGAAAATCTAAATACACAACATCCACTGCATCTCCCTTGTCTAGCCTACTTGTAATTACCTCAAAAAATTTCAATGGGTTCGTCAGACAGGGTTTTCCTTTAAGGAAACCATGCTGAGTTTGGCCTATCTTGTCATATGCCTCCAGGTACTCCGTAACCTCATACTTGACAATTGACTCCAGAAACTTCCCAACCATTTCTCAAGCTAACAGGTCTATAATTCACTTTTTGCTTCCTTGCCCCCTTCTTAAATACCAGAGTGGCATTTGCAATCTTCCACTCCTCCGGAACCATGCCAGAATCTAGTGACTTTTGAAAGATCATTGCTAATGCCTCCGCGATCTTCACAGCTACTTCCTTCAAAACATAAGGGTGCATTCCATCTGGTCCTGGAGATTTATCTACCCTTCGACTATTCAGCTTCCTGAGTACTTTCTATGTCGTAATTGTGACTGCGCACACTTCTCTTCCCTGACACCCTTGAGTGTCCGGTATACTGCTGATATCTTCCTCAGTGAGGACTGATGCAAATACTCGTTCAGTTCCTCAGCCATCTCCTTATCTCCCATTACAATTTCTCCAGCATCATTTCTATCTGTCCTGTATCCACTCTCACCTTTTTTTTATTCTTTATATACTTGAAAAAGCTTTTAGTATCTTCTTTGATATTATTTGCTCGCTTCCTTTCTTAGTTCATCTTTTCCCTCTTAATCGCCTTCTTAGTTTCCTTTTGTAAGCTTTTAAAAACTTTCCAATCCTCTGTCTTTCCACTAATTTTTGCTTCCGTGAATGCCCTCTCCTTTGCTTTTAGTTTGGCTTTGACTTCTCTTGTCAGCCACGGTCGCATCCTTTTTCCATTCGAAAATTTCTTCTTTTTTTGGAATATAGCCGTCTTGCACATTCCTCACTTCTGGCATAAACTCCAGCCACTGCTGCTCTGCCGTCCTTCCTGCTAGTCTCCCTTTCCAGTCAAATTTGGCCAGTTCCTCTCTCATGCCACTGTAATTTCCTTTACTCCACTGCAATACCGTCACATCGGATTTCGGCTTCTCTTTCTCACATTTCACAGTGAACTCAATCATGTTACGATCACTGCCTCCTAACGGTTCCTTCACCTCAATCTCTCTAATCACCTCTAGGTCATTACACAATATCCAATCCAGTACCTCTGATCCCCTAGTGGGCTCAACAACAAGCTGTTCTGAAAAGCCATCTCGTAGACATTCTACAAATTCTCTCTCTTGAGATCCAGTGTCGAACTGATTTTCCCAATCTACTCGCAAGTTAAAATCCCCCACAATTATCATAACACTGCCCTTCTGGCAAGCCTTTTCTATTTCCTGTTGTAATTTGTAGTCCACCTCACTGCAGCTGTTAGGAGGCCTGTAGATAACTGCCATCAGGGTCCTTTTACCCCTGCGATTTCTTAGCTCAACCCAGAAAGATTCTGCACCTTCCGATACTATGTCACCTCTTTCTAATCATTTAATATCATTTCTTACCAATAAAGACATGCCACCCCCTCTGCCTACCTGCCTATCCTTCCGATACACCGTGTATCCTTGGATGTTCAGCTCTCAGAGACATGCATCCTTTAGCCACGTCTCAGTGATGGCCACAAAATTATACCTGCCAATCTGTAACTGTATGACAAGATCATCCACCTTATTCCTTATGCTGTGTGTATTTAGGTTTAACACCTTAAGTCCAGTATTTGGTACTTTTTATTTTGATTGCACTTCAACTCATCTCAGTGGCTGCAAAATTTGCCCCATCATCTGCCTGTACTTCCTGACATCTTTACTGCTCACTATCTTAGATTTATTTCTGTTTTCCACCTCCTGCCCTCTATCATTCCGGTTTCCAATCCCCCTGCCAAATTAGTTTAAACCCTCCCTAACAGCTCTATTAAACATTCCCGCTATGATATTGATCCCCGTCGGGTTCAGGTGTAACCCGTCCTTTTTGAACAGGTAATACTTCCCCCTAAAGAGATCCCAATGATCCAAGAATCTGAAGCCCTGCTCCCTGCACCAGTCTCTCAGCCACGCAGTCATCTGCCTGATCCTACTATTCTTGCCCTCCCTAGCACGTGGCACAGGTAGCAATCCTGAGATTACTACCCTGGAGGTCCTGCTTCTCAGCTTCCTACCTAACTCCTGGAAATCTCTCTTCAGGACCTCCTCCCTTTTCCTCGCTATGTCATTGGTACCAACATGTACCAAGACAGCTGGCTGCTCGCCCTCTCCCTTCACAATATCCTGGACCCGATTCGAGGCATTCCGTACCTGGCACCTGGGAGGCAACACACCATGCGAGTATCTCTACCAGGCTCACAGAATCTCCTGTCTGTTCCCCTGACTATGGAATCCCCTATGACTACCGCATTCCTCTTCTCCCTCCTTCCCTCCTGCACAACAGCGCCAGGCTCAGTGCCAGAGACCCGGTCACCGTGGCCGTCCCCTATCAGGTCATCCCCCTCAACAGCATCCGAAACGATATACTTGTTGCTGAGGGGGGCAGCCACAGGGGTGCTCTCCACTATCCGGGCATTTCCCTTCCCTCTCCTGACAGTCACCCAGTTTTCTGACCCCTGTAGCCTAGGGATGACTACCTCCCTGTAGCTCCTGTCTATCACCTCTTCATTTTCTCTAATAAGCAGTAGGTCATCAAGCTGCAGCTCCAGATCCCTAACACGGTCTCCGAGGAGCTGAATCTCGGTTCACCTGGTGCAGATGTGGCTATCAGGGAGACATCCTACCTAACTCTACAGGGATGAAACAAAGAAAGATAGGTCTACTCACCCACTTACTTCGCCAAACACACGAACTTTTTAAACCGTTAGCTAATGTGCCCTGTTGTTCCCCCGTCCGTCCGGACCGATTTGCCAAGCGGAGAAAAAGAGTCGGTGCCTCGCTCTCGCCTCTTCCCGTTACCGCCTAAGCCCGTTGAGCCAAAGCCCTACACTCTGCTGCCACCCACTCCGCTGCCCGCTGTATAGGGTGGTCATCTTTTTAAACTCTCCCCGCTGTCCTGCGCAGTCTTGCCGTTCTTGTACGCAAAGTTCTTTTTTTTAAAAACTGTCTTCCTTCAGAATTTAGCTCCCACGCCGCCCTTCTTGTCCCAATCTAAAAAAACACCTTCAGTCCTGTATTCATCAGCCTATTCCACACTGTCCACATGAAATTCAGCAAGGCCTTTGATGTCGATGATAGACCACACTTGGAGCATTGTCTGCATTTCCGGTTCCCGAATATGGGGTGGATGTCATTACACTGGACAGGAGGCTTCAGGAGGATGTTACCAGGACTGGGGGCTTGGGTTAAAAGCAGAGAGTGGATAAGCTTGGGCTATTCAGCTGTAGTGTAGGATGTTCAGGTATGACCCCTTATCAAGGTAAATAATTCATAAGGAGCTTCAATAACGTTTTTTTTCCCAAGAAATGTGAGTACAGAACCAGAGGCCTCAGATTGAAAGTGAGACAGGAAATTTTTATGAGTGGTCTATCGGATAACATTCTCATAGAGAGGGAGGTTGGTAAATGGAATTTGCCCTCAGATGCTGTAGAAACAGGTAAAAATAAAATATTTTAAAATAAATTTGGGCAGGTACACAGATGGGAAATGGTTAGAGGGATGGGGGGGTGTGCAAACACACACAAATGGGCCATGCTCAAGAAGACATCTTAGTCTTGCAGATTAATGAAGTGGGCCGTGAGTTCAACATCCATCAAACCATCCCAGATCATCCTCCTGAGGAATCTCACCCCGGAGTCTGTCTGTGAAGTGTTGATGTGACGTCACGTCAAAGGGCAGCTCAGTGCCACAGAACAGACAGACTGGGTAAGGACGGCAGATTTCAACCCTAAATGGGAGTTTGTGCCTATTTCTGTGGACGTGTGTCACACTCTGATTGTGTGTGTGTGTGTGTGTGTGTGTGTGTGTGTGTGTGTGTGTGTGTGTGTGTGTGTGTGTGTGTGTGTGTGTGTGTTTGTGTGTGTGTGTGTGTGTGTTCATTGTTGTAAATATCCGTGTGGTGTGTATACACATTGAAGGAGAGTGTGCACACTGAAGAATTTGTATGTTACAGTGTGTCATCACATGTCTGGTGTGTGTTGACAATGTGTCACACGTGATTGAGTTGTTTAAATGAATAAATGACTCTCTGAAGAGATTGGTTTCCAGGTTACTGAGGGAAATAACAACGAACATTGCTGAGGCTCTGACTACAATCTGCCAATCCTTCCTGTGTATGTGTGTGAGGGAGCTTTGCCAGGTCGGTTATGCTGTGTGTGCTTCTCCCGAGATGAAATCTTGACCCATGTCAATGCTTGTTGGTGTGTCTGAGCTCATTCTCACAATGCTTCAATGTAGTGGTCTGATCACCATAAGACATAGGAGCAGAATTAGGTCATTTGCCTATCGAGTCTGCTCCGCCATTCAATCATGGCTGATCCTTTTTTTCCCTCCTCAGCCCCACTCCCTGGTCTTCTGCCCGTAATCTTTGATGCTGTGTCCAATCTAGAACCTATCAAGCTCTGCCTTAAATACACACAAGTTCCACAAATTCAACAGCCGCTGGCTCAAATTTCATCGCAATTGTTTTAAATAGACCCCCCTCTATCGTGAGGCTGTGCCCTCTTGTCCTAAACTCCACCACCATGGGAAACATCCTTTCCACATCTACTCTGTCTGGGCCTTTCAACATTCGAAAGGTTTCAATGAGATTCCCCCTCATCTTTCTAAATTCCAGCCAGTACAGACACAGAGCTATCAAACGTTCCTCGTATGATAACCCTTTCATTCCTGGAATCATCCTCATGAAATGAACCTTCTGCAATGCCGGCACACCTTTTCTTAGATGAGGAGCCCAAAATTGTTCACAATACTCAAGGTGAGGCTTCACCAGTGCCTTATAAAGTCTCAGCATCACATCCCTGCTCTTGAATTGAATGCTATCTAAACCCCTTGAATTGAATGCTAACATTGGATTTGCCTTCCTCACCACTGACTCTACCTGCAAGTTAACCTTTAGGGTGTTCTGCAGAATGACTGCTAAGTCCATTTTCATCTCAGCTTTTAGGGCTTTCTCCCCATTTAAAAAATAATCTGCAGATTATTTCTACGACCAAAGTGCATGACCATGCATTTTCCAACATTGTATATCATTTGCCACTTTCTTTCCCATTCTCCTCATTCAAGTCCTTGTCCAGCCTAACTGTTTCCTCAACACTACCGGCCCCTCCAGCAATCTCTGTATCATCTGCAAACTTGTAAACAAAGCCATCTACTCTAGGACAAGAGGGTATGACTTCAGGATTGAAGGACTTCCTTTTAGAACTGAGATGTGGAGAAATTAGTTTAGTCAGTGTGTGGAAAATCTGTGGAATTTGTTGCCACAAGTGGCTGTTAAGGCCAAGTCATATTTAAAGCAGAGATATATAGGTTCTTGATTAGCCCGGGTATCAAAGGGTGAAGGCAGGGGAGTGGGGACGACTGGAAGAATTGGATCTGCCCATGACTGAATGGTAGAGGAGACTTGATGGGCCGAATGGCCTACTTCTGCTCCTATATCTTATGGTCTATTCCATCAGCTAAATCTTGATATACAGCATAAAAATGATGGTGTCCTATCACTGACCCCTGTGGAACACGTGTCACTGGCAACCAACCAGAAAAGGCTCCCTTTACTCTCATTCGCTGTTTCCGACCAATCAGCCAATATTCTAACCATGCCTGTAACTTTTCTGTAATACCATGGCCTCTTAACCTGGTTACCACCTTCATGTGTGGCACTTTGTCAAAGGCCTTCTGAGATTCCAAATATACAACATCCACTACATCCCCTTTATCTATCTTGCTTGTAATCTCCTCAAAGAATCCCAACACGTTTGTCAGGCAGGATATTCCCTTAACGAAGCCATGCTGACTTGTCCTATCTTGTCCAGTGTCACCAAGTATTCCATAACCTCATACTTAACAACTGACTCCAATTTCTTCCCAACCACAGAGGTGAGGCTAACTGGTCAATAATTTCCTTTCTGCTGCCTTCCTCCTTACTTAAAGAGTTAAGTGACATTTGCCATTTTCCAGTCCTCTGGCACCATGCCAGGGTCCAATGATTTTTGAAAGATCATTTGAAATGCCTCCACAATGTCTACCACAACCTCTTTCAGAACACTAGGGTGCAGTTCATCTGGTCCGGGTGACTTATGTACCTTTAGGGCTTTCAGCTTTTTGAGCACCTTCTCCCTTGTAACAGTAACTGCACTCACTTCTCTTCCCTCGCAGCCTTCAACACCGGGCACAGTGCTAGTGTCTTCCACGGTGAAGACTGATGCAAAATATTTGGTTTATCTGCCATCTCTTTATCCCCCATTATTATATATCCAGCCTCATTTTCTAGCGGTCCTATATCCACTCTGACCTCTGTCTTATATTTTCACAGTACTTGAAAAACAATTTCATATTGTTTGCCGGCTTGTTTTACAAAGACAGGTGTGTAAAAATGGCCTGAAGGATCTTTGGAGACCAGAGTCACCCCAACCACAAACTGTACCAGTTGCTACCATCCGGGATACGGTACCGCAGCATAAAAGCCAGGAGCAACAGGCTCCGGGACAGCTTCTTCAACCAGGCCATCTGACTGCTTATCTCATGCGGAGACAACTTTATCTCTATGTTATATTGACTAGCATGTTATACATATTGTTTATAATAAATTACTATAAACTGCACATTGCACATTTAGACAGAGATGTAACAGAAAGATTTTTAATCCTCATGTATATGAAGGATGTAAGTAATAATGTCAATTTAATTCAATTCATTTTCATGTTTCATTTTTCCCCTCCCAATCATTCTTTTAGTTCCGCTCTGTAGATATTTAAAAGCTTCCCAATCCTCTGTCTTCCTATTAATTTTTGCTTTGTTGTATGCCCTGTCTTTTGCTTTTCCATTAGCTTGTCTTCCCTTGTCAGCCACAGTTGTACTATTTTGCCATTTGAGTATTTATTTATTTTTGGAATACATCTATCCTTCACCTTCCTCATTTTCCCAGAAACTGACACAATTCCTGCTCTGCTGTCATCACTGCCATCATCTCCTTCCAATTTGCTTTGGCCAACTCCTCTCTCAGACCACTGTAATTTCTTTCACTCCTCTGAAATACTACAATGTCAGACTTTACTTTCTCCTTATCAAATTTCAAGTTGAACTCAGTCATGTTGTGAGCACTGCTTCCTAAGCTTTCTTTTGTCATAACATTGTCCTTTTAATTTTACCAACCTGATTTTCCCAATTGACCTGCATGTTGAAATCTCCCATGGTTATCATAACAGCTCTACTGGATTGGGTGTTATGTATTGAACCAGAGGTGAGTAGTTAAAAGAACCTGCCAGTCTTGTCCTTTACCCTAAAAGGAACATGCAGGTCCTGGACTCCTGAAATCACACTTGTAAAGGTAAAGGTCTCACAGTTGGCAGATGCATATTTCCTGTAAACAATCTTGCCCAGTCAACCACTGCAAGATCCCGCTTAATGGCTCCCAAATTTGCTTTGATCCTGTTGGAGTTTCTATGATAACATATCCTTATGTCTAAGTGGCATCTATACGGCCTCATTAGATATTTCAGGTACAAGTGATGTCGTCTATACAGATCATTATTCCGTCCATTGCATTCTAGATGGTCACCCCCCTCCCTCTCTGTGAGCAGGTTATTCCTCCACCAGAAGGAGGAATTTGCTTTAATCTGTCAAATTATCCTGTTCCTACCCTCACCAGCACGTGGCACAGGCAGCAATCCAGAAATTACAACCCTGGAGGTACTGCTTCTGAGCTTTCTACCAAGTTCTCCAAATTCTATTATCAAGATCTCATTGCTTTTACTTCTTATGTAATTGATCCCAAAATGGACCAGGATATCTGGCTCTTTTCCCTCCCTCTCTAAGATGCTGTGGACATGATCCAAGACGTCCCTGACCCTGGCACCCAGGAGGCAACATACCATTCGGGTTTCCCGTTCACATCAATAGATTCTCTTGTCTGTTACCCTGACGATTCAGTCCCCGATCACGACCACTCCCCTCTTCTGCCTCTAACAACAGTGAGAGATGCTGATCCAGAAGGTGGAAGACCTGTGTCAGTCAGAGTCTGCATGAAGGACTTGTGAATTTTCCTGTCAATCCCTGTCACCACACTGATACCTGCTTTTATTCCCTACAATATTATCGTCAGTATTAAATTCCCAGCTCCTGTGGTAGGATTCAAATTCATGTCTTGAGGTGTTAGTTCAGTGTGCCTGGGATCAGGACACAGTGTTCATCTGCCAGTCCCGTGTATTGATTGTATTGTGATCCTGTGCTGTTGTGTCCAGGGGTCTGACATCTCCAGCTGACCATGGACAGTGATGCCTCCCAGTCAGTGGGGTTGATGTGGAATAAACTTCAGTTCCCCTTCAGTCCATTATCACAAACCATCTTTGTCTCAAATTATAGCTTAATCGTGTCTCATAAACAAGGAAAAATGAATCTTTGTAAGTTTTACCTCGGTTAATAGCATCAAGTGTTTCTCTCAGCACTGTGTTCAACAAATAGAGGTGATCGAATTTTTCAACCGGTAGGACCTCATCTGTCACTGACAATTCCTGGACATCATCACTGATTCTGTAAATATTAAACTGCTGGTGATAAACTGGAATTTTGAAGTATTTTACAAATCCATACAGAGTTTCAGTAAAGAGCATGTCCTACCTCCTGTTCCAACGAGCTTCTTCCTGAAATAAATTAAAGCACAAATCTGATTCGACTTGGATTTACTGTCCACGTCCTGAATTTCATACAAATCATTACAAGGTGTTGACAATTGCCACTCCCACAGTCACAAACACACACCAGGAATACAGAACCACGGGGAAAATTACAGGGAATGTTTCTGAAAATTAGACCATTACTGAGAGGATGAAACTTACAGGAAAGACAGGACAGGCTGTGCATTTTCATCTGGATAAGATGTCAGAATGATAAAATGGAACAATTTAAGATTAGTGATGGATTTGATAGTGTGCTGTTGGAAGAAGTACCTCGATTTATTGCTAACACGAGAGGACACAGGTGTTGGGAAGTAGTACGGAGGAGATGTCAGAGGTAAGTGTTTTGGAATGGGTGGAATGAGCTGTCGGCAACAAAGGTGGAGGCGGATGCGATAGGGTCTTTCACAAGACTCCTACACAGGTACATGGAGCTTGGAAAAATAGAGAGCTATGGGTAACTCGAGGTAATTTCTAAAGTCAGTAGATGTTCGACACAGCATTGTGGGCCAAAGAGACTGTATTGTGCTGGAGGTTTTCTTTGTTTCTATGTTTCTATTTGTGGGGAGACCTTCAGTCAAAGATAAAATGTCAGGTGGTTTTTAATAAATCCCACAAGAAATTTAGTGAAGAGGATGTGGAACTCAGTGCCACAGGAGTGGTTGAAGTAGAACAGCAGAGATTGAATGTAATGGGGAGGCTGGATAAACACATGAGGGACCAGGGAGTTCAGGGTACTGTTGCTGGGTGCAGTGAGTAGGTGGCAGGAGGCTTGTGCAGAGGGGAAATTGATAGAAGATGGACCGAATGGCCTGCTCATGATGGAGAATGGGACACAATCCCATGTAAAACTTATCTGAAAAATTAGAGACAGTGGAAGTTTCTGTAATCTGATGGAAACCGGATATGGAGGATAAGTCTGATGTGTGGGTCACATTCTTTATTCTCACTGATTGACAGGGAGACCCTCACACCCACCACACCAGACACACTCACAGCCTGTGACTGGAACTGGGTGTTAATGGGAGTTTTAGAGGATATTTAATGCGGTAATTAAGGGCACAATCAGCAGCTCTGTGTTATGATCAGAGTAAATCATTTCAGAGAAGATTACATTCTGTCCTGGGATGTACAGAAGCTGTGGAAGTCCAGTTTTGGGGAAACAACAACCCTGAACAGATGCATCAATAGGTAACTGGTCACGTGAGGGGGCGTGACAATAACGAAGGGAAAAAGATATGTATTCATGCTTTGCTCTGATATGTTTTGAGCTGGGGACGGGCAGATATCATATCTTTTGTTGACAGATTTGTTGCAGCTTAAATTACGATTAATTACGCTAAAGTTTCATCGATTCAATATAGTATGTTGCTAACAAATGAGCGAATATATATCTTGGACATTTTGGAACATCATTAGCGGAGTGATTGGATGGCGCGATGTACAAGTCTATCAATCTGTGTGAGATCGCCCCCAGCGGCAATTGATTTGGTAGAATTGGCCTCTGTGCTGTGTTTATTTCAAATATACCACTGTTCATTTAGTTCAATTTGACAAAATAGATTGAAATGTAATCCCTCACCTTGAGAAATATCACACCGTCTTTTTGATTAATCTGTTCCTTTAACTTTGAGATGTCTTCCTCAATTAACCTTATATTCGCTTGAATCTCCCGAAGATTTTGCTCCATTGGATTTAGAATCCACTGCACTTCCTTCCTGAGATCCCTGAGTAAGCTCTGCTCTTTCTCAGTGATAATCTGGCGCAGTTCAGCAAACTGGGATGTGATGTGGATCTGAACGCTGTGTGACTGTTCCTGTCGAATTAAAGGTGAAGATTAATTTTCTTTATTGCACTGTTGTATTTCCTTCTGACATTAAGGTGCCCAAATCGGTCCATTGAAGTACATGCTAGTTCTGAGAGCATTCTTGTCAACACCATTCTCTCACATTTTCCTGAAACCTATTCTCCCCATTGACCCATTAACTCCCACCTGATTCACGTACACCCTCCCCCACCTTCACACGGTTAATTGTAATTAACCATTCATCCAGCATGTCCTTGGGATGTGTCTGAAACTGTCATGGCCACAGGGAGAGCATGCAAACTCCACACAGACAGCAGCAGAGGTCAGGGTCGAACCCTGGTCACTGGAGCTGCAATACTCTGCTATTCTGCATTAAAGGGAGCTAAACTCAACAGTGTTATCAGAAATTCCGCTCAGGAAGCCTCACCCGAACTCCGGAAATCTTCTCTTTCTGTTGCTGCTCCTTTTCCTGGAAGTCTGATTTCTTTTTTGTGAGAGAGTCTAAGGAAGATTTTAGCTGATCCTGGAGGTCAGAGAGTGAAGGAAATAGAAACAAAGATGCATCAAAAGCAACAGGTGATCAAACCCGATTTTCACACATAATGCCGGAGGAACTCAGTGAGTCAGGCAGCATCTATTCAGGGGAAATAAACAGTCGGTGTTTCGGGATGAGACCCTTCATTAGGACTGGGAAGAAGTGGGACAGAAGCCAGAATAAAAAGGTTGGGGATGAGAACCAGTTGACAGGTGATGGGTGAGACAACGTGAGGGGGAACGTGGGGGAGGGTGATGA
This sequence comes from Hemitrygon akajei, assembly GCF_048418815.1. Lineage (NCBI taxonomy): Eukaryota > Metazoa > Chordata > Chondrichthyes > Myliobatiformes > Dasyatidae > Hemitrygon > Hemitrygon akajei. The sequence continues at coordinate 7,374,049 of NW_027331924.1, forward strand.
AGTGAGAAGCTGAGAGGGGACAGGTGGAAGATGTAAAGGGCTGGAGAAGAAGAAATCTAATACTAAAGGATAATCGGCCATGGAAGAAACGGGAGGAACTGGGCTGTTTGCGGCCCTGAATGGTGACGAGGGAGGAGGTTAGGAGTCAGGTGTAGCACTTGTCCCGATTGCAGGTGTCAGTGCCAGGAGGGAGATCAGTGGAGAGGAGCGAATGGATAAGGGAGTTACAGTACATAGAGAATGATCCTTACAGAGAGCGCAGAGTTGTGAGGAGGGGTGGGTCTGGGCTGTTGGAGGGAGAGATGTGTTTGGTGGTAGAACCCCGTTGGAGATGGCGAAAGTTGCGGGGAATAATGTGTTCGATGTGAAGGCTCCTGTGGTCCCAGGCAGAAGAATGGAGGATAGAGTGAAGATCAGATTCGGCTTAGTTTTACCTTGTAGAGTGTAACAGCTTCTTTAATCGGCTTGAAGCGGTGCTCTCTGTGTTCCTGCGCGTCTCTACAGATCACACAGATCAGTGTCTTGTCCGTTTCACAAAACAGCTTCAGTTCTTCCTCATGTTCCTCGCAGTGACGTTTACTTTCCTTCCCTTTCGGATTCAGGTTTAGCTTTCGGACTTTTTCGGCCAGATTTGCTAAGGCCCGATTCACCCTGAGGGTGCGGTCAGTAAACACCGCTCTACATTCCGGGCAGGAGTTTCTCTGCTCCCTTTCCCAACATCGTGTGATACAAGAGCGACAGAAGTTGTGCCCACACTCCAGTATAACCGGGTCGATGAAGAAATCCAGGCAGACGGGACAAATTACCTCCTCGCTCAAACTCTCGGCCTGTCCTTTCGAAGCCATGTTAACTCCCAGCACTTCCTGATTCAGAATGCCTTCACTTTCGGGGAGCTGCTGATCCCCTGCAGTACCGCGATTGTCCACTACGCGCGCTGCAGTCTCGGGAATGACATTCTGCTGCTGGATGTGTTCAATGGGAAGTAATAGTGGTAATTTCCATCGCAGGCTGGGATCAGCAACACATTAAACAGATCAGAACATAAATGTAAACTCGGCCATGGACTGCCTGAGCCCGGTTCCGAAAGGGGCGGCGTTGGGCCTGGGGTTTGTAACCTCGTCCCGAAAAATGGCAGTGCACAGAAATGTCAAATGAACCTTCAAAGGCCTCATCCCTGGGATCGGAAGGACCTTCCCCTGGAAGACGATTGAAGTCGTGCGGTGAAAGGAGAAGCCACAGGGTCGGTAACCTTCGCCCTGGACAGGGGACTCTGACCAGGTGCTGTTGGCGGCCTGTGTCCCGGTAGGCGTGATGGGCTGAAGAAGAAGCAGAACAGAAATGAAGCCGGAGAGAATAGCCAGGTTCAGTCTGAGGCCGGACTGAAGGGGGCAAGTTCTGACCAGAGAGGCACAAAAGACTGCAGATGCTGGAATCTCGAGTAAGAAACGCCAGGGACTGAGCGGGTCAGGCAGCATCTTTGGAGAGAAATGTAAAATCGACTTTCAGGTCGAGATCCTTCAGCTGAACTGTCTCAACCCGAAACCTCGATTGCCATTTCCCTCAGATGCTGCCTGACCCGTTGAGTTCCTCCAGCAGCTCGGTGTTTAATTTTTTTTTCTCACGGTGTAAAGAGAGTCAGACTGGGGTGTAAAACCGGGGTTAAGTAACTATTTAAAACAACTATTAAATTAGCTCATGCCATGAAAGTGGAGATGTCGAGAGCATATTGTGCTGTGACAAGACAGATGTGACAAGACAGGGAAAAGAACAGGACTGGACATTCCACGTCACAGGGTGGAAAAGATAATTTTGGTCGGTGAAGTACTGAAGAAACTTTCTGACTTTACCCATGTCTGTCCCAGCTCCAGTGAAAGGCCAGTTTCCACAATTCTGGACAGAGCCCAGACGCTGATGTGGTTCCAGAGGACTGGAAGATTGCAAATGTCACTCCACAATTTAAGAAGTAGGCAAGGAAGCAAAAAGGAAATTACAGACATGTTAGATTGACATCGGTGGTGGGGAAGTTGTTGGAGTTGGTTGTCAAGGATGAGGTTACGGAGTACCTGAAGGCATATGACAAGATAGGCAGAACTCAGCATGGTTTCCCTAAAGGAAAATCCTGCCTGACAAACCTAGTGCAATTTCTTGAGGAAATTGCAAGTAGGCTAAACAAGGGAGATGTAATGGATGTTGTGTATTTGGATCTTCAGAAGGCCTTTGACAAGGTGCCGCATATGAGGCTGCTAAACAAGGTAAGAGCCCATGGAATTACTGGAAAGTACATACGTGGATAGAGCGTTGGCTGATTGGGAGGAAACAGAGACTGGGAATAAAGAGATCCCACTCTGGTTGGCTGCCAGTTACCAGTGGTGTTCCACAGGGGTCCGTGTTGGGTCCGCTTTTTTTTACATTGATGAATATTTCCAGTAATTGGTGTGCCTCGAAAGACGGGTCACAGTGTTGGGCCGACCATTCAGCTCAGAACAAAATAATTTACCCAGCAGACTGAGCTCACGACCCGCTCTTGTGTTTCAGAGAGTTATTTACAAATTGAAAGGTATAATTTAAAATGTGCAAAGTAAATTTATTATCAAAGTATACGCATGTCACCATGTATAATCCAGGAATTTGATTATATTGTGAATTCAGTAAACTCCAGAACCATTATAAGATGAATGAAAGATCTCCCCCAACTGGACAAACAAAACAACCGTGTGCAAAAGACAACAAAATTCAAATATAAAAGAAAAAAGACGAATAAATAACCCAGAAATAAACATCAAGAACATGAGATGAAGAGTTGTTGATTGTGTCCATCGGTTGTGGGAATAGTTTAGTGATGGGGCAAGTTAATTTGAGTAAAATTATCCCCTCTTGTTCAGGACCTGTTGGTGGAGTGTAATAACTGTTCCTGAACCTGGGGTTGAGGCTCCTGAGGCTCATGCACCTTCTTCCTGATGGCAGCATTGAGAAGAGAGCATGGCCTGGGTGGTGGGGGTCCTTGATGATGGATGCTGATTTCCTGCGACAGCACTCCGCAGAGATGTGCTCAGTTGTGAGGAGGGTTTTCCCATGATGTACTGGGCCATACCCACAATTTCTAGACGGATTTTCCTTTCAAGGGCTTTGGTGTTTCCATACCAGGCCATGATGCAAACACTGAACATGCTCCCCACCACACATCTGTCGAAGTTTGTCAGGGTTTTAGATGTCATTCTGAATCCACACAAGCTTCTAAGCAAGGACAGACAGTTCCTGCTTTCTTGTAATTGCACTTGTGTCCCGGGCTCGGGACAGATCGTCTGAAATGTTAACACTGTGGAATTTAAAGTTGCTGAACGTCTCCACCTTTGAGCCCCGATGAGGATTGCCTCATGGGTTCCTGTTTCCTCCTCCAAAGTCCATAACCAGTTCATTGTTCTTGCTCTCATTGAATGAGAGGCTGCTCTTGGACCATAAGACCAGGAGAGACAGAAGCAGAATTAGGCCATTTGGCCCATCAAAACTGCTCCGCCACTTCATCATGGTAAATCCATTTTTCCTCCCAGCCCCATTTTCCTGCCTTCGCCGCGTATCCTTTCATGCCCTGACCGATCTAAAGTCCATCAACCTCTGCCTTAGCAAAAGGAAAAGCAGCATCCGTCATCAAGGCAAGATGAAGTGAGGCACCTCCCACTCCATACCCATCCATTTCTGTCCCTCCCCCTCCCCACTCTCTTGCCTACAAACTTCACTTTCACTCCTTACCATTCTCTTCTCTCTCTTTCCCTCCCCTCTCTCAACTTTCTCAACTCTCTCTCCTCTCTCACACTCTCCTCCCCTCATCCACACTGCCCCACTCTCTCCCAATTCTCTGCTTCACTCTTTCCTCCCCAGTATACCCCACTCTCCTACTCTTGAACCCTCTCTCCCCACGTTCTCTTTCTTTCACTCTCACCCCTCTCTTCCCTCCCTCTCCCCTTCCCTTTTTCCCTTTCTCCACCCCTCTCTCCAGTCTCCCCCACTCTCCCCATCACCCCTCTCCCCCTCTCACCCTCAACCACTCTCCTCCTAGCCCCCTCTCCACCCCCTCTCTCAGAGCAATGATTCTGTGCTCTGCTTACACTTGTTTAGTAGATTGTTCGTATCACTTGTTCCTTTATCAATTCTTTCACTCTTTGTTTTAGACTTGGGATTGTGTTTTTCATTATATATTGTACTTCTCACACTGTAATCTAACAAACAATCCCGCAGCATCCGCGGGAAGTTCCCATTCCCCACTGGTCGAATCCTCTCATCTTGCTGATCTCGGTCCGACACGCCCACTCTGTAGTATTTTCCATAGAGGTTGCCTGACCTGCTGAGTTCCTCCAGCATTTTGTGTGTGTTGTTCTCCGTTACACCTCCTCCTCTCTGCCTCTTTTTTCCCATTGCCTGCACCTCTCTCCCTTCCTCCATTCTTACCCATCTCTTCCACGTGCTCTCACTCCCTCTGTCCCTCTCTCAACCTGACTGTTCATTGCAGTCTCTCTCTCTCTCCCCCTTTATCACTCTCTCTTACTCACACACACAAACTTCTCCCCGTATTACTCTAGCAATCACTCCCACACTCTCCTCCGCTCCAGCCCTCTGCATCTCTCCCACCTCCATGCTGGTCCACTCCTTCCTTTCCCCCTCTCTGCATCCCTCCCTCTCTATCACACCCCTGTTCCCGCTCTCCTGCTCTCCTTCTCTTGTTTGCCCAAATTTCACGTAAAATTTTTCTTCCTCTCTTCCTCCCCACCCTCTATCTCTGGTCACGTTCTTACCCTCCACGTTCCTTCCTCCTTCCCTCGGTGCCTCTCTTCACCCTCTCTCACTGCACCCACTCGCTCATCCCGCGCGCACCCTATTCAACCTACTTACCCGCACTCTCCCATTCTCCCCCTATATTCTACCCGTTGTCTCTGAACATCACTCTCCCTCACTCTCTTTCTCACCGCACCACTGTCACATCTGTCCTTCGCCACGGAGAGAGGGAAATGAGTTAGACGGAGATGGAGAGGGAGGAGTGAAACTGACCGAGACAGCAATTGATTGTATCGGCATTGACTTCGTTCAGTGAATCCAGCTCCGCCTTTCTACCAGACTGCATATCCTTCCCTCCATCCGTGCATTTATTGCACACAGAGAGAGAGAGAGAGAGAGAGAGAGAGAGAGAGAGAGAGAGAGAGAGAGAGAGAGAGAGAGAGAGAGAGAGAGAGAGAGAGAGAGAGAGAGAGAGAGAGAGAGAGAGGAGTGAGAGAGGGAGACGTATAGGGAGAGGTATATGGACAGGATGAGAGTGAACTTCCTCTCCTGTCTGGTTCCACTCAGTCCTGTTTCTCCATCTTCCCGGTATCTCCCGCTTCTCAACTTCCCCCGAACTCTTTACCCATTTTATCTCTCTTCCTTCTACACACTTACTTCTCCCCACATCTCATCATCCCTTAGTCTCCCTCATCCCTCGCCCCCTTCCCAATTCCCTCAGCTGTTTCTCCCTCTTCCCAATGGCCTGATACTTCCCCTTGCCCTCTCCCTCCCTCTCCGCTGAGGGTTTGACAATGAATCAGAGTCACCGGAAGTTGAGTAAATCCGTGACCTGCGGAAGAGACAGCAGATAAAGCCTTTCGGCTGGATGAGGAGGGCGCGGGAGGAATATGTTTCATATGAGTGATGTAGGATTCAGGAAGGTAGGGAGTCAGCAGAGGGTGAGGGGTCAGTGTGAGAGTGGTTTAAGGCGGAGGGAGTGAGGAGTAATGGAGGAGAGTGAAGGGGAGGGATAGTAGAGTTTGGGATGAGAGAGGAGAAGCGGAGAGAGACTAGAGAGAGGGTGAGAGTGAGAAAAGTGAGAGAGCAGGACGAGATTCGGGGAAAGCGCGTAAATAGATCCTTCAGTCAGTCTGAACAGTTCCACCCGTGTTCACAGAGCCAGTGCTGTTTGCACACGGTTGGAATTTACTCCTGTAAACCTTCTCCACCCGCGTGTCGGGTCGGAGCTGGAGAGCTTTGTGACCTGGTATCAACACTCCCCACCCCCTCCATTTCACCAACACAATAGAGCTGGTTACTGGCAACAGGAAGTCAGCCCGGGCGATGCAGACATTCCTGTTTACATCAACGGCAGAGGATAAGGGGGTTGAGAGCTCCAATCTCCTGAGAGTGAACACCACTAACAGCCTGTCCTTGTCCAGCCACAAGGACACTATCGCCAAGAAAGCTCAGCGGCCTCTCTGCTTCTTCGAGAGGCTGAAGAAAATCGGCGCCTCCTGGACGACCATCATCTATTTTTACAGAACACATCCTGTGCGGAAACTGGTCGTGTTGTCACGGCAACAGCACTGGCCACCACCGGAAACACTGCAGAGAGCTGTGAACAAATTCAGTACATCAAGGAAACTGTGGACACTGTTTACACATCTCTCTGCCTCAATAAAACAGCCCACGTTATCAAAGACCCCACACACGTCGAACATTCTGTCTTCCTGAGAGATGGACCACTAACTTCACAATCTCCCTAATGCGGTGCTGTGATTAATTGGTCTGTATGATTCGTTCAATTAATTAATTGTTCCCTCACATTTCGCGACCCCGCACTCCCAGTCCCGAGGTGATGAATTGATCTTATGGAGGGGATGCGAATCAAAAGTTGTTCACTTTCATTGAAAGCAAATGTTCCAATTTACGCTCACCTCTCCTCCCCTCTTCTCTCTCCCCTTCCCTCTATCCCTCTCCTTTCCCCTCTTCTAACCCCTCTCTTTCGTCCTCACTTACCCTCTCTCTCCCCCTTGTTCTCCACACTCCTCCGCCACCTATTCTGTAGCACACTAAACGGAAACAAACAGTCCTCTCCCGGGAACCACATGACTTTATCTTCTGAGAGAACATTGAATCTTTCCAACCGACGAGAAGTTATACAACATCTGTAATCCACTGAGTGTGTAAAACCGTCATCACAGTGCGGGGTGGGGGAGGGGTGCTGGTCTGGACGGGTGGGTGGAGGAGACAGCAAGCTACAGGAAAGGGGGAATTGGGAAGGAAACGAGAGGCAAGCGAAAGGTTAGGCATAAACGGTGTAAGAGACAATAAGGGAAAGATGCAGGTTAGTGACTGAGTAGGGAAGAATGTTTGGAGGAAAGAGTGGGAGAGTGTGAAAGAGAACGAATGAAGGAAAGAGAGGAGATAGAGAAATTGAGGAAAAGTATCTGTGTAGAGACAGAGAGAGAGACGAAGAGTTAGGGGAGAGAGAGAGACGGGGAGAAAGGGAGAGAGAGGACAATGGAGCAGAGTGGAGAATCTGCGAAGGAGTTTGGAAGAGGGTGAGCGGAACAAGGAGTGAGAAGTGAGGAAAGAGAAAAGAAAGGGGACAGAGGGTGATAGATAAGGGATCCGAGATAAGCTGCTACGGGGAACAGAGGGTAAGAGGGAAGGGAAGGGCGAGAAGGGATTAAGGGGAACTGGGAAAGAGGCGCACAGAGAGTGGAAGCGTTGAGGAAGAGGCGAATATAGGTGAAGGGAGAAGAGAGTAGGCGGAAGTGGGAGACAGAGTGGGAAAGAGACAGTGGGAGACAAGAGATGGAGAGAAAGAGAGGGTGAGGGAACAGGGACAGAAAGTGGAGATAGTGGAAAGGGGTGCTAATGGGGCAGGGGTGCGGAGAGAGTTTGAGACAAAGTGGAGGAAGTGGCGTTTTTTTGGATGCGGGATGAAGGATAATAAGATGATAGAAATAACGTGTATGTGTGTGTGTGTGTGTGTGTGAGTGTGTGTGTGTGTTGCGCGTGTGTGTGTGTGCCTGTGTGTCTGTGTGAGTGTGTGTGTGTGTGTGTGTGTGTGTGTGTCTGTGTGAGTGTGTGTGTGTGAGTGTGTGTGTGTGTGTGTGTGTGTGTGTGTGTCTGTGTGTGTGTGTATGTGTGTGAAAGAGAGAGGGTGGAAGAAACATGGAGAACGAGAGATACAGAATGGAGCAAAGGATGGGGAGAGGGATAGAGAACGAAGTCAATATGGAGTCGGGGAAACACAGTGAATGACACGACCTAATGGAGGACCGGGACACAGGTAAACGTTGATAGACAGGGCGGTGACGTGGTACAGGAGTCAAGATGTCACGTGACAGTAGCACTGGCCGTCGGCGTAACCGCACGGGGAGTGTTGTGTGCGGTTCCGGTCCCCGAGCAACAGGACGGCTGTGAGAAAGCCAGAGAGGGCGCAGTAAAAATTCACCGACAACCGAGTGATACGGCAGAGGAATTGGCCCCGAACTCCGCGATGTTCTGCCGAAATAATTAATCCAACGAAACTTAATATTAATCCTGGACAATGTCCAGATCCCTCCGTTCCCTGCACGTGTCTGTGCAAAAGCCTCTTTAAAACCCTTGTGGTATCGTTCCCCGCCAGTAACCACGGCAGCACATTCCAGGCACGCAGCGCGCTCTGTGTAAAAGGGAAACTTCTGCCGCACATCGTCTTTGAACTGTCCCACACTCACCTTGAAATCACGTCCTCTGGTAAATGAGATATTCACCTGGTGAACAAACGATGTCGGTTCTCTTCTCTCAGATCTCTACTCAGCCTCAGTCTGCCTCTGGTCTCCCCTCAGCCCCCATCGCTACAGAGGAAACAACTGAAGCCTCTCCAACCCTTCATTCCCTCTGATCCATGAGGCAACCCCTCCATTTCCAGAACATTAACTCTCACCCGATCCTCCCTCCGCCGTAACAGGGTTAGAGTTCCTCCTGTTGTCAACCAACGACCAGCGGTTCTGTGGTGGCGATAGAGTCACCCGGATGGTGAGATGTGTCCAGGTGCCAGGGACAGGGATGACTCCGATCAGGTCCCTGGCCTTCTAAAGGGGGAGGGCGAGCAACCAGACTTGTTGGTAAATATTGGCACCAATGACAGGTAGAAAATGTCAGCAGGGACTGAAAAGAAATTTTGTGAGTTAGGTAAGTGGTTTGGGAACCGATGTGCTACCGCCGAGGATGAGGTAGTTGGTTTGTGAACTGAGACAGTATGTTGTGAGACTGCTGGCAATGAGAGGCTGCTGATAGGGCAACCTGGCAGTCGACAGGATGAGTTGCAATGGAAAAGACGCACAGAATCTAAAACACTGAACACAGGACTGAAGGTATTACACGAGGAAATCTGCAGATGCTAGAAATTCAAACAACACACACAAAATGCTGGTGGAACACAGCAGGCCGGGCAGCATCTAGAGGGAGAAGCGCTGTCGACGTTTCGGGCCGAGGCCCTTCATCAGGACTAACTGAAAAGATAGATACTAAGAAATTTGAAAGCAGTGGGGAGAGGGGGAAATGCGAAATGATAGGAGAAGACCGGAGGGGGTGGGATGAAGCTAAAAGCTGGAAAGGTGATTGGCGAAAGTGATACAGAGCTGGAGAAGGGAAAGGATCATGGGATGGGAGGCCTCAGGAGAAAGAAAGGAGGAGGGGGAGCACCAGAGGGAGATGGAGAACAGGCAGAGTGATGGGCAGAGAGAGAGAGAGAAAAAAAACAAACAACTAAATATGTCAGGGATTGGGTAAGAAGGGGAGGAGGGGCATTAACGGAAGTTAGATAGGTTAATGATCATGCCATCAGGTTGGAGGCTACCCCGCCGTTATATAAGGTGTTTTTCCTCCAACCTGAGTGTGGATTCATCTTGACAGTAGAGGAGGCTTTGGATAGACATATCAGAATGGGACTGGGAAGAGGAATTAAAATGTGTGGTCATTGGGAGATCCTGCTTTCTCTGGCGGATCGAGCGTAGGTGTTCAGCGAAATGATCTCCCAGTCTGCGTTGGGTCTCACCAATATATAAAAGATCACACCGGGAGCACCGAGCGCAGTATGCTACACCAGACGACTCACAGGTGAAGTGTCTGGGGCCCTGATTGGTGGTGAGGGAGGAAGTGAAAGGGCAGGTGTAGCACTTGTTCCGTTTACAAGGATAAGTGCCAGGAGGGAGATCGGTGGTAAGGGATGGGGGGGGGGGGGGGGGGGAACGAGTGGATAAGGAAGCCGCGTAGGGAGCGATCCCTGAGGAAAGCAGAAAGGTGGGGGGGGGAGGGAAAGATGTGTTTGGTAGTGGGATCCCGTTGGAGGTAGCGGAAGTTACGGAGAATTATACATTGGACCTGGAGGCTGGTGGGCTGGTAGGTAAGGATAAGGGGAACGCTATCCCGAGTGGGGTTGAGGTGGATGGGGTGAGGGCAGATGTGCGGGAAATGGGAGAGATGCGTTTGAGAGCAAAGTTGATGGTGGAAGAAGGGAAGCCACTTTGTTTAAAAAAGGAAGACATCTCCTTCGTCCTGGAATGAAAAGTCTCATTCTGAGAGAAGATGCGGCGAAGAAGAAGGAATTGTGAGAAGGGGATAGCATTTTCGCAAGAGACAGGGTGGGAAGAGGAATACTCCAGGTAGCTGTGAGATTCTGTAGGCTTATAGTAGATATCAGTATATAAGCCGTCTCCAGAGATGGAGACAGAAAGATCAAGAAAGGGGAGGGAGGTGTCGGAAATGGACCAGGTAAATTTGAGGGCGGGGTGAAAGTTGAAGGCAAAAGTAATGAAGTCAACGAGCTCAGCATGCGTGCAGGAGGCAGCGCCAATGCAGTCGTCGATGTAGCGAAGGAAAAGAGGGAGATGGATACCCGTATAGAGTTGGAACATGGACTGTTCTACAAAGCCAACAAAAAGGCAGGCATAACTGGGACCCATGCAGGTGCCCATGGCTACACCCTTGGTTTGGAGGAAGTGGGAGGAGCCAAAGGAGAAATTATTGAGAGGAAGAACTAATTCTGCTAGACGGAGGAGAGTGGTGGTAGAGGGGAATGGTTAGGTCTGAAATCCAAAAAGAAGCAAGGAGCTTTGAGACCGTCCTGGTGGGGGATGGAGATATATAGGGACTGGACGTCCATGGTAAAAATAAGGCGGTGGAGGGCAAGGAACCTAAAATCATTGAAAAAATTCAGTGTGAGAAGTGTCACGAACATAGATGGGAAGAGATTGAACAAGGGGGGATAAGGCAGTGTCAAGGTATGCAGAAATGAGTTCAGTGGGGCAGGAGCAAGCTGAGACAATAGGTTAACCTGGACAGGCAGGTTTGTAGATCTTGGGTAGGAGGTAGAAACGGGAAGTGCGGGGTGTGGGAACTATGAGGTTGGTGGCAGTGGATGGGAGATCCCCAGAACTGATAAGGTTGGTGATGGTATATGAGTCAATGGCCTGGCGCTCCTTAGTGGGGTCATGATCAAGGGGTAAATAAGAGGAGGTATCAAAGAGTTGTCGCTGTGCCTATGCCAGGTAGAGGTCAGTACTCCAGACTACAGCGGCTCCCCCCTTATCAGAGGGTTTTACAGTGAGGTTGGAATTGGTGTGGAGGGAGCGGAGAGCAGAGCGTTTGGAAGGAGTTAGGTTGGAATTAGAACAGGGTGTGGTGATATCCCGTCGGCAATTAGCAATAAAGTGATCCAGAGCAGGCAGAAGACCAGAGGGCGTGTCCATGAAGAGGAGGAGTGTTGAAGACGGGAGAAGGGGTCATCGGTGGGAGTAGGAGAGTCCTTGCCAAAGAAATAAGCTCGGAGACGGAGCCGGCGGAAGATGAGCTCAGCGCCATTGCATACGCAGAACTCGGTGAGGTGTGGGCGAAGAGGGATAAAGCTGAGGCCCTTACTGAGGACAGATTGCTGTGCCTCAGAGAGTTGAACGTCGGAGGGAATGGTAAAGACCCGGCACGGATGAGAGATGGGATCAGAGGGGGGAAGGAGGCTGGTAGTGTCATTGGAGAGGGAAGGGTTGGGGTGAGAGGAAGATGGAACCTAACCATTTCCCCTCTACCACCACTGAGGACCCAGGAGTTGACGACGGGATCTGAGGGAGAAGGGTTTGCAGAGTAGTGGTGGGGGAAGGGGAGAACGGCCTTTAATAAAGCCCGTTTGATTCATAGAGATGATTTTAGTTAAAATATTTTCAGAATAAAGTGATCGAAAGTGGCGGAGATGAACAACAATAAAAATAATCCGGGATTCCATAATGGGGGTAAAAAAAGAAAAAAAAACCTCCCAAACTATAAAGCCCGGGAAAAAAAGTCGATATCTATCGACGCACGCCCCAGGAAAAGCATCGATGCTGTTAAAGCTCCGCTTACGTGGATATAAAAAAGTAATTTCTACCTCCCTCTACCGGACATAAATCTCATTACAGTCGACATATGTCTCAGTAAAGTTAACTTAAAAAAGATAGTGTTTTTCCTATAAAACAAAACGACCTTCAATTTGAAAGTAACATTCATAGTATTAGATAAGGGAAGAAAAACACATCCAAAACAATTCTTGAAATATTTGCACAAAGGAAAAACAATCGCCATCTTTAAATTATCCAATCTATCTTTAAAACACAAGAAAAATCAAATAATTACTTAAAATATCTTCAATAAAGCATACAGAATAAAACCAAACAATTAATTCATTTAAATGCTGCAAAAAGTAAAAAGTTCTAGAAGTACAAATTTAACTACAGCCTATCAACAGTTCTCCCACTATATCTTCTGAGGTTAAAACCGACCAAACCAGTCTTTGCCAAAAATAAAAATGAATTTTAAGCTAAATACTTTCTGTGACCACCAGATCTTCCAGTCTTATCAGTCTTTACACCGCGGGACACTCAAGCCATTATAAATCATTCAAACTTCAGGCTTCAGACTCGTCGTGGTTGAAATACTTGCACAAAAGGAAAAACAATCGCCATCATTAAATTGTCCAGTCTTTCTTTAAAACGTAAAGAAATCGAAGCAATTACTTAACTAAAAAACTTTTAAAAAGCATACAGAAAAAAACGTTGGTTCATTTAAATGCTGCAGAGAAAATAAAACTAGATGGTTCAAAATTATCTAGAGTCTTTCAACAGTTCTCCTGCTATATCTTCGAAGGTTAAAACCACCAAAACCAGTCTTTTTCGAAGCTAAGAATACATTTAAAGGTAAAAACTTTCTATAACCATCATATCTTCCAATTTCATCGCTTTACAGTACAAGACAGTCAAATAATTATAAATTATTCAAACGTCAGATTTGACATCCGACTCGTCAGACAAAGAAGAAATAAAACGCAATGCTTCGGCTGGATCATCAAAAATACGAACTCCAGAATTTTTAACAAAAAGCCTTAATTTGTCTGGCTATTGTAATAATGGAAAGAGCTTTTTTTGAAAAGTTATTTCATAGAAGATTCAAATGCAGCACGTTTCTCAACAATTTCACGTGGAAAATCTTGAAAAAAAACGAACTTCTGAACCTTGAAATTTAAATAATCTTTGTTTTCTTGCAAGCTTAAAAATGCGGTCCTTGTCTCCAAGACGGAGAAAACGCACAACGACATGCCTGTTTTTACCTTCATCCAAAGATTTTAAAGCACCGGTTCTGTGAGCCGATTCAAGCTCCGGGGGTAAAGACTGAAACATTTTATCAAAATAATCCAGTGTGTCGGCAGATTCTGATTTCTCTTTTAATCCAACAATTCGAATATTATTCCGACGCGATCGAGCTTCCGAATCCACGATCCGTTGTTGAGCCTTTTCCAAACGAGAAGAAAGATCAGCCGCATTTCGATTAACTTCTTTAAGATCGAGGCTCAGAGAGTCAATTTCTTCTTCAAATTTCTCTTTTAGTTGAGTTATTTCAGTGCAGATACCGGTGATTCAAGATTCCAATCTCTTGACCCAAGGGGCTTCTTCCGAGAATTCGTCAGCTTTGTTTAGATTTTCCGTTAGAGGGGTCGGGATTTCGTCTAGTGATGGAGCGGCTGATAATACAGAATCTGAGGCCACAAACCAGGCACGCCCGGGATCCGCTTCAGTTTGCGTATAAGGAGAAGGTGGGAGTGGAGGATGCTATCACGTATTTGCTGCACAAATCACTCTCTCACCTAGATGGGGTCAGTTGTGCTGTGAGGATTACATTCCTTGACTTCTCTAGTGCCTTTAACACCATCCAGCCCAAGATCTTAAAGCACAAACTAACGGAGATGGGAGTAGACTCTCACATGGTGGATTGGATAGTGGACTACTTGACAGATAGACCTCAGTATGTGCGGTTGGGAGACTGTAGGTCTGACACGGTGGTCAGCAGCACAGGAGCGCCACAGGGAACCGTACTCTCTCCGGTCCTGTTCACCCTGTACACATCAGACTTCCAATATAACTCGGAGTCCTGCCATGTGCAGAAGTTCGCTGATGACACGGCCATAGTGGGGTGTGTCAGGAATGGACAGGAGGAGGAGTATAGGAAACTGATACAGGACTTTGTGATATGGTGCAACTCAAACTACCTGCGTCTCAATGTCACCAAGACCAAGGAGATGGTGGTGGACTTTAGGAGATCTAGGCCTCATATGGAGCCAGTGATCATTAATGGAGAATGTGTGGAGCAGGTTAAGACCTACAAGTATCTGGGAGTACAGTTAGACGAGAAGCTAGACTGGACTGCCAACACAGATGCCTTGTGCAGGAAGGCACAGAGTCGACTGTACTTCCTTAGAAGGTTGGCGTCATTCAATGTCTGCAGTGAGATGCTGAAGATGTTCTATAGGACAGTTGCTGAGAGCGCCCTCTTCTTTGTGGTGGCGTGTTGGGGAGGAAGCATTAAGAAGAAGGACGCCTCACGTCTTAATAAGCTGGTAAGGAAGGCGGGCTCTGTCGTGGGCAAAGTACTGGAGAGTTTAACATCGGTAGCTGAGCGAAGGGCGCTGAGTAGGCTACGGTCAATTATGGAAAACCCTGAACATCCTCTACATAGCACCATCCAGAGACAGAGAAGCAGTTTCAGCGACAGGTTACTGTCGATGCAATGCTCCTCAGACAGGATGAAGAGGTCAATACTCCCCAATGCCATTAGGCTTTACAATTCTACCGCCAGGACTTAAGAACTTTATTTAAAGGCTATTATTAATGCTTTTTGAGTTAGTGATTTAGATGCATATCATATTATTACTGAGTTAAGTATTGTATGTAATGAGTTTTTGCTACAACAAGTGTATGGGACATTGGAAAAAAATGTTGAATTTCCCCATGGGGATGAATAAAGTATCTATCTATCTATCTATCTATCTATCTATCTATCTATCTATCTATCTATCTATCTATCTATCTATCTATATATCTATCTATCTATCTATCTATCTATCTATCTAGTGCTCTTCGAATAGCCATAATTATAACTATTGTGATACAAATTCGACTGAATAAAGTTAAGATTTGAAAGTTTGAATCGGAAAAGGGAGAGATTAAAGACGGACAATAAGCAACTAAGTCTTACATGTCCGTAGCGGGAGGCGGAGTCCGGAAGTAATTTAGATTGAATTATAGAAAGGATGTTTCCCATGGTCGGAGAGTTTAGGATAAGAGGGCTTAGTCTCAGGAGAGAGGGGCGCCTTTTCAAAACAGAGATGCGGGAAATCTTTCAGACAAAGGGTGGTAAATTTGTGGAATTTCTTGCCACATGCCGCTGCAGAGCCCACAACGTTGGGTGATTAATGATATTCTCTCTGAGACAGGCACTGAGGTGTGTAAATCACTATATGCAGATGATGGAGCGTTATGGCTTAAAGGCATAAATTGCAAGTATACTGTATATTTGATCCAATTAGCAGTTAATAATTTTGAACAGTCGGCAAATATATGAGAATTTAAGCTTTCAGTCTCTCATGAACAAGTTCTGTGTTTTATAAATGTGATTAATAGGCATGCAGTTGATTTGAAATGATATAGTCAAACTCTTCAAGACGTTATAACGGTAAGATTTCCGGGCATGTGGATGGATAATCAGCTGGCATGGAAGCGTCATATCAGAAAAAAATAACATTAAATATTCCCAGTTGTCTATATGGGTATTCTGGGGAGCTACATGAATATCATTGTCGACCATGTTCATTTCTTTAATTGGATCTGTTCTTGATTATGGCTGTGTGACTTGGAGATCAGCGTCATCTTCAATTTTAAAGTGTTCGGAAGAGTCCTGGCGCAATAAGGTGGTCCCCTGTTTCAGCTTTACTGGTTGAAATGAACCAAGTATAACTGCGGAGATTGCAGTTGACATTAACAAACTGGACTGATTAGATGGGAGAAATAAATTACCATCCTGCTGAAGTTGTGTTCGAGGACGGTTGGCAACATCACACGAAGAGTGTTTTCAAGTTTAGGTGGCTGGATCTTATCGCGCTGGGAAGATGGGATTGTGGGATTACGCAATATTCCCCAATGTCACGTTCTCTGAAACCCCATCTTGTTTTGCCTCTGACTAGCTGATTTTAGGTCACAGAGCTTAATAAGTCTAAGAATTCTGCAATGTCCGAGAGTCTGTTGGTTCATCAGTATATTTTGGAAAACTATTATGATATATTAACTGTTGCAGAAGCATAAAAAGCTAACAACTGAGACGTTCCTCTGGCTGTTTCTGTGCCTTAATTACAGGTAACGACAAAGACACAACTTACTAACCATGATATCAGTACATAGAGAAGAATTTGTTGCCATCATTTTAGGCGTACACTGGGTGGAGGAAATTTGTCTGTGTAAAGCACTAATTTATTCACATGCCTTTTCGGTTTTGATGATTCTTAACACAATTTATTCCAGCGGTCGGTCAGATTTACTGTTGGAAACTCATTGGCCCACTTCTTATGAGTTTTATGGGTCTTCTTATGGGTCTCAACATGCACGAAGAGGTTGAGTTACAAAAGCTGATACAATTCCAGCGGTGGATAAAGACCTTCCACCCGGCAAATCAGAAGCTAAGGGGTTGGTGGGATTGAGAATTATAGCAAGACTGTTGGGATAATGAGCATAAAGGAAACACCACTGCAGAATGCGTAACTGTTAGCTTAATGGGGGAACGGAGTAAAACAAGAAGTGAGAGAATTTTATTCAAAAAAGAAGCAGTGAAGGTTTTTTTTTCTCATTCTCTGCACCACACTCCAGTCCAGTTAGTGGCGGGAATCCGACTTTAATTTGATCTGTCAAACGCCTTTTAACCGAACCCCGCCCCATATTTTGTTACATTAGCAAATCATTCAAGGGGAAGGCGGAGAGTAGAGTGATTGACATTGGATTAGGCAGCCAGTAATCGACTAGATCCCTGCCGTTTTGTGGGCTGTAAGGTTGATGGGCCGCAAAGGGAATAGATGGACAGATGCACAGACCAATGGCTGGACAGCGTTCCGGTGCAGGTCTTTGACAGTCATCTGGCAGGTCCAATGCGGTACTGAGTCTCCAGGACGGCGCTTTGCCCCTCACAAAACACACACTATCCTAACGTTCCAGAGCTGCCGGTCGATGCGACAACCTGCCGGGAATAACACCTGGGTGATCAGGGGGTGAATGTGAGGAGCTGGAACCCTCACTGCAACTGCCTTTGGCTTGTGCTCAGGACGCGGCTTTATTAATGAACTGAAGCACCGAGGTGACCGGATATTTCACCGCGCTGATCACCTGCTCCCTGAATTTCGACTGAGTCACCGCGTAAATAAACGTGTTCGTGCAGCAGCTGAAATTCCTCAACAAAAAACCCGACGTAGATGAAGATCACTTCAGAATCATTGAATTCGAATCCTTTCCCTGAGACCTGATAATACATGACATTTACAACGTATGTCATCCACAGGAGGATGAAGCTGCCGGAGAGGGTGAAGAGTAAAACCACAGACCTCCTCCTGCTCTCCATCTCCGGGTCACTGCGATTTTTCCCCTTGCTCTGACCCTTCAGCCCCTTACGGACCCGACTGGCCACTAAAATGTGCCTGACTGTCAGAGCGTTGAGCAGCAGGATCCCAGCGAAAGGGAGAAACGGGGTTAAAACCGTATCGAGCCAGTCATATCCCACCCACCAGGGGTCAGTGAAATAATTGTCCTTGGTAACACAGAGCCACGGTACATTGTCGATGATCATCCGGGATTCCCATGTGAAGTATCGGGGAACATTTTGCAGACAGAACAGTACGCCGGTTGCTGTTAGAACCACAGTCGCAGTTTTCCCGGTGCAATATTTTGTTTTCAGATTCTGGCAGCAAATGGCGACAAACCGGTCAAAGGTGAAAGTGACGGTGAACCAGACAGAACAGTGTGTGGCTGTAAAGCTCAGTACGTCGATAACACTGCACACAGGGGTGATACCCAGAAAACTCCACCGGAAGTAATATAATTTGATTTCACACAAAATGACGTTGGTGACAACGGTCAGTAGATCGGCCGCTGCCATGGCCACCAGGTTGCAAGTGGTGCAGGTAGAGAGGCCGCACTTTCCCTGGGACAGGATCACAATCGCCACTACATTCACTGGAGAGAGAGATGGAGAGAAACAGACACTGGGCATTACTTGACACATTCTCCGGTAATTAACACCGGATCGAGTTGCAGCTAAAGATGTCTGTGAACGGCTGCTAATCTAGCACCAGACACGGGTCACACTATCTCTGAACTGTTCTTTTTCAGTGTGGAGATAACGCAATGTGGTGGGCAATCGTCGGCGATATAAACGAGCTGAATGAGCAACAACGATCGCTGCTGATCCCGATTCCAGTCGCTGATCGGGCCGGTTTCACTGACTTAACCGTGACTGACCAGGACTCTGGAAAATCAGCATCTGATGTTTCCAAGATGAGATACAGAGGGGAGAAACACACTGAAAACACTGGAAACAGTATTAGCAAACAGAGACTGAGTGGCTCAGTTAACGGATGAATTCTACCCCGCAATTCAATTCGATAACACTCGTGAGCAGATCCCTGGATACCGGATCGGGTGATGAGACCACATTACTGACCAAAAGGCAGCGGGATACGATTGTGACAGACGCCACAGGGAGACGCGAAACACAGCACCAGGGGCTCTCTTTGATCAATAAATCAGAAACAGTGAACCTGACAATGAACCCCCCCCCCCCCAGTCACACCTTCTCGGAGAGCTACCTGTCCTCAGCACCGGGACAAATCTGGACAAGGTGTCATTAAAGGCAAGAACAGCGTTTGAGTCGAACCCGTGAGTTAGAGGAGAGACAGAGGTTTAGTTCCCTTTGTCATTGAATATGAAAAATCGGAAAGTCGATTTGACAGGATCGATATCTCTGACGGATATTTGTACAATGATCATCAAGTTGGAAGATTGTAAAATGATCATGAATAGGTTCACACCGGTAACAATCAGAAATTCCAAACATGAATCCCTCTGCTCACTCACCGGGAACTCCAACAACGGCAATGAACACGTACAATATTTTATCTACACTCCTGTACATATCCAACAATGCAGACATTTTCTCTGTCCAGTGATTTGGCCCCCCTGTGTTACACGCGATCTCTCGGAATGAAATGCTGAGGCAGCACATGCCTCGGGTTTTTAATACAATTCAGTCACTCCACAGGGAGAGATTTCAACAGATTTAAATAAAGATTTTAAATTATTTACAAATCGATTACATCAAACAGGTGAAATTCCCGCGGTGACGGATAGCGATTAAACTGTTCAATTTATAGGAAGACCATTGGGAGCTAATTTGTCCCAACGCAGGTGACTGAACCGTCCGAGTAATCTTATCAATTAAATGTGCTTCCAGTGTAAATATGCATTTCAAAGTAACCATTTATCAGACACAAAATATTGAAGTAAATTATGCCATTGTAGCTCGCGAAATTGTACTGAATCACGAACACTACACCGGCTGGTGACGTAGTGGCATCAGCGCCGGACTCCCGAGTTCCAATCCAGCCGGTTCCAAAAACGCCTGGAGAGGGATGGGCTCCGCCAGGTTTCAGATGCCCAAGACACGTCGTATGATGAGCAATCACCAAAAAGATCGGTGCAAAAAGCTTGTAACGGCGCCCCGACGAGTGTGTGTGTGTGTGTGTGTGTGTGTGTGTGTGTGGATA